>NW_017619482.1:1186017-1260466 GCF_001879475.1 Ipomoea nil
AATCCATGCCCACCCCAAAGAATATATGGGCTTCTATTGCCAGCAAGTGATTTTATTACAAATCCATAATACAAAGGTGATATGTCAATGTTACATATGTGCTTTTAACAATCAATTGAACAGCATAACCACTAACCAGCCATCTCAATCACTGACTTATCTAATGCAAATCACTTCCATCTCTTGAAGAACTTATGCTTTCCGAATACACCATGTTTCCAACGCTTTCCAAACTTGCCATGCTTGAACTTGCCGTGCTTATACTTTCCATGGTGATGGCCAAACCCAACATGATGGCCATGCGCGAGATGGTGAGCTCCATAAGCAACAGCTGCAGCTGCTGCACCTCCGGCTACCATTGCCCCGACATTAGGTCCATGCCCTGCAGATATCCAAAATGATCAACCAAGTATAAAAACACGGTTTTTCAGTGCATCTACTGAGGTCAAAGTGGTAACTCGCTCTCACATTGTAAAAGCATTTCACAGCCTTCACTATCAAGCAATGTTGAAAAAATCGCTAGGCGCCCTCTAGGCGCGATTTTTGCAACACTGCTATCAAGGCTAGGAATACAACTTGTGATTGACAATTTGGACAGCAGAAACTTTCCTCCATAACTTATTACATTCTTACTCAATAAAGTATTGCGCAATCTTACTATGGTGTATAGGCATGTAAGTTCCTACCTATTTGTATGCATAAGAAAATCCAGAACTATATAAACAGGCAAAATACAGAAATAAAATAAAAACAATTCAGACATGAATGAAAAGTGGTAAGTTGGAAAAACTGGAAAGTACACACCACCATGATGATAAGAAGCTGAAGGAGCTGGATAGCCTGCCGGATGATAACCTCCCGGGGGATATCCGCTAGGCGGGGGATATGCATATGCTGGCGGAGGATATGAGGTTGGAGGCGGGGGATATCCTGCGTGAGGGTATCCAGCTGGAGGAGGATAGCCAGCAGGAGGTGGGTATCCTGGTGGGGGATAAGCACCATGGTGTGGAGGGTAATGTCCCATTGCATATCCAGCCAGATTAGAAAAGAGTCCTCTGTCATCACTGTGCTGCTTGTCTTTTCCCATCTTTCTTCAACTCAACTTTCACAGTCAAAATCCAGGAAAAAACATCATCTATCATTATAGTTAATGCCTGTTGAGCATATAATATATATAAACATAAATGTGCAATCAACTATCAGCTTAGGTTTTTAGTTGAGATGGAGTACATGCTCTTCAATTTGGTATCAGACTCATGACTTATAAATGTGCAATACAACTATAAGCTTAGGCTTTTAGGGTTCAAATCTCTATAACAACTACAGAGTACTGCCAAGTGCATCTTAGGTGAATATTGTAGAAAAGTCTAGAAATCTAACAACAAAATTTAGAATGATAATTATAGAGAAGATCATATCTTGGCATCAAGATGAGCAACCAAAATTAAGAATTCTTTTTTATTTCTTTTCCAGAAACAGACAATGAAAACCAACTGGGTAATTAAAAATAATTGAAGCTTCTGTTCCTGTTTATAAATCCAGAATAAATAAGTAAATTTTAGAAATTTCTTCCAACAATTGCACCTGCAATTTAGAAAACCATCGAAGAACAAACAAAGCCCACCAACAATCAAAAGTTTATGAAAAAACAAGCCAAACAAGCATCGAAACACGGATTTTTTTTTTTGTTTTCATGAAATTTACCATTTGGGAATCATAAATTCTTTTTCCTGGGAGCACATCACAAAGAGTAAATGAGAGAGTATGTATTTACCAGGATTCGATTCCACGAGGAGTTGCTGCAATCTTTGGCTTCAAAACCTCTATAACAGTATAATCTCTTTATTTTCGCGTTGCCTCTACGTCTCTTTCTTAATTAAGTTATCTTTCTTTTTCCATTATTGCTTCCTTTTCTTTATTCTATTGTTTCCCTTTTTCTTCTCAATTGCGCGTTTTAGTTTAAAGTTTGAGCTATAAGCCTTCAAAAGCTTTTTGAGTTGGCACGATTGAGGCTGCTATTGTGAAGATCATGGTCCACAAAGTGTGGTGTAGATCATAAAAATATACATTTTTAATATATACATAAAAATATATTATTTGTATATTAAATGTACATAATATTAAATAATGTACTTGCTTTAATACAATGTATATTTTTAATATATTAAAAGTATATTATTTGTATATTAAACATATATTATTTGATAGTATACAAAATAATATACTTTCAGTATTTAAATAATGTACTTTCTAATAATGTAATTTAAGTACACAAATAATATATTTTTGTTTATGGTCTATATAGTTGTATGGACCATGATCCATACAATTGTAATTGATGGTTTACGGGAGTGGCTCTAATCGCTCAAAATGGCCATTTGGATAAAGGTTAAAGGAGTTTTTTAGATGTTTAGTTGGATGGAAAACTTTTTTTTGAAAGGATAATTAAAAAAAATCAGTAAAATTGAGTTTTTATCATTTAGTTCATGGAAAATATATTCTATAGAAAAAATGTTTTCTTAAATATGAGGAAAAAATTTCTTTTGCTCATTATTAATATTTTGTTTTCTATAGACATTGGGAACAATTAGGACAATTTTACTCTCATAAAATTTTCTTAATTATCCTTAGACCAAATATGTATAATAATTTTTATTATATTATTTCAATAAAATATATAACTATAATTTTTTAATTTATGATATTGTAATTGATAAATTATAATATTTTAATTTAAAAATTACTATTACTTTATTTATTATTACAATTATATAGGGACATATTAGTCTTTATACTTATTATTTCCTACCATTCCAAACAATAGAATAAATATAGCACTAATTTCTTTTCAACCAACCAAATAATTAAGTCAATCTTCATGGTTAGTAACATGTGCTATGTGTGGGGTGATGGATGAAGACACAATGCATGCCTTAGTAACATGTGGTTATGCAAATTCCATTTGGGCTCAATCTCACCTTCCAATCCCCATGATAACAACAAATATTTTTCATACTTGGTTTAGTGATCTATTGAATATTTTAGACACTAATCAGATTATTCACGCAATTGCAATCTTATACTACATTTGGAGGGCAGAAACGGAACGGTATGGGATGCATGTTTACCGCGACCACAGAAGGTACTAACCTCGGCCAAAGCCACGACACTTGCGTGGCAACATACCCATCCGAGTCACCGCCAAGCGAACCACCAGGCTGCCGCACAGCAGCCCAATACTGCCACTGCCATGACACAGCAGCAGCAGCAAGCTAAGGGGACACTGCCGAAGCCGTGGTGGCAGCCGAGAACGAGACTGCACAGCCGGAACCTTCTACGCCAATGCGGAAGTGTTATTTCGACGCTGGTTTTTCGCCCACCACTGGAAAAGCCACGGTTGGCGCAATCTTGATAAGCGAGGAGGGGGAATATATCTCGGCATTCAGTGCACTCTTGTCGGATTGCTTCTCCCCACTTATGGCTGAAGCAATAGCATGCAAAGAAGCCTTGTCTTGGTTATGGAATCGTGGGGAACGTTCTGTACGCTTGTTCACAGATTGTTTAACACTACAGCAATACTTGTCAAACGCAACTATCTCACTTCGGACCTACGTTGGCTATGCCGTTGATGCTTGCAGAGCACGCATTATCTCTTTTAATTACTGCTCAGTTAGTTTTATTCCTAGATCGGAGAACTATTTAGCTCATAGTTTAGTTGCTTCTGCATTTATTTATTCTACTGTTATGTATTCGGACGATGTCCCTCCAGACTCTATTTCAGAATACTTTGAATAAACGCCATACTGGCCACCTTTCAAAAAAGTCAATCTTCATGGTAATTTTTTTTTCCATGAAATTCTAATTTAATTTCTCTTCAAATATTTTTTACGAACCAAACTGCCCCTAAAATATTTATATATCTATGTTGTTTTTTATAGAAATATTTTGGGTTATATATTTGAACACAATCTAAGAATATCATAATTACATTAGATAACCATAGAAATACGACGTTAAAAATCATAATACAAGTTCATGCAGCTGTTCAATATACTGAACTATTAACACAAATATATATAACTAGTTTTAATGTGTGCATTGCGCGATAACACGAGAATTAAAATAAATAAATATTTAGTATAATTTTTAAATATTAAATAGTTAATATAAATTAAATAATTTGCATTTATAACTAAAAAGTATGTGTTATATGAAAAATATAACGCAACATTATATTTCATTGAACGTGAGACGTGACACTATCATGCAAGAGATTTTCCGTTTTCTTTAAGATGAAAAATTCTTTCCACTCCGCGGTAAAGATTAATGACCACTTTCTCCATCTGATACCTGGCCTACATTACAAAACGTAGTTTACAAACACCTCCTTAGGTCTTGATTGAAGGTATTTATAAGGCAGTTTGAAATAAATCGAAAGGTCAGTTTATGTGTTAGATTTTCCCGCCATTGGCACGTCTTTACCTACTACATATTAATTTTTGTTCTACACATTTTGTCTAGGCTTTTAAGGAAAATCTACCTTGGAATGTGAACCTAAGACTCATTTTGCCTTGGTAACATCTTGCATAAAGCTATAGGTTAGTTTAAGGTTTCAAACTGTTTGCTCAGAGAATGTCTCAAACAGTTCCTTCGAATGGTCAACTCTTACCTTACGAGTTAACTCTTCGAACCTTACTTTTCTTGACCTTTCATTTGAATAGTTGTCCTTACTATTCGACATATGCTACTGGGCAAGGTTGGCATTTCCATTCTTTACCCATTGCTACCTTTCGGTCTTCTATCCTTTGTCTTGAACTCTTCAACTTTGAACTCTTTGTAGTTGACTCCTCTTTGAGAGCTTTGATAGCAATTTGAATTGTGATCATTTGAATTACCATTCGCACTCTTTGTATTGAAGAAATTCTAAGTATAAAAGAACAAAAAGAATGGGCTAAATTTTATAATAATTATTTTAGTGTATCAAAATCTAATTTACACTTGTTCCTAACAATAAGAAATTATAAAAGAAATGAGTAAATGAGAAAACGCTAGTTTTAGTAATGAATAGTCAATAAAATATGCAAAATGCGATTAATGAAGTATTTTTTTTATAGTATTATATTTTCAGTGAAAAGTAATAATTTTATAATTGAAAATAATACTTTTCAATAGTAATTTTCTTTAATTGAAATTGATTGCATTTTCATTAAAAAAAAGTATTAACTTTTTATTTAAAAAAAATATATTTTCGTTCAAAAGTATTATTTTTTCCTTTAAACATATTATATTTTCAGTGAAATGTATCACTTTTCATTGGAAAGTACTATATTTGTATGCAAAATTATTATATTTTTTCTTAAATTGTAGTACATGTTCACTGAAGTATTTCAGTTTTGCTAGAATATATTTTATCTTCGCAAAAAATATTAATGTTCATTGAAAATTATATGTATATTTTTAAAAGTATTACATAATCATAAAAAGTTATTGTCTTTTCCATTAAAAAATTAGTTTTTATTGAATAATATTACATGTTTATTGAAAGTTTTGATATTTTTTTGAATAAAATTTAATTTTCATTAAAAGTATTATACTTTCAATTTTCATTCAAAAGTATCAAATTTTCTTTGAAGAGTTATGTTTGTTGAGAAGTATTACACTTGTTCCAAAAATATTGATTTTTTCTTAACAATTATCAATTGAAAAGTATTATATTTTTACACAAGAATAATACATTTTAATGAAAAATTATTACATTTTCCTTTAAAAATATTATATGTTCAATAAAAAGTACTCCATATTACATTTTTATTAAAAATATTAATTTTTCTTTGAAAATTATTTTATGTTCTTTAAAAATAATAGATTTGAGTGGAAAGTACTATATTTACATTGAAAAGTATTATTATTAATTTATTGAAAAGTATTACATGTTTTGTTGAAAGTATTATGTTTTCTCGAAAAGAATTAATTTTTAACTAAATATTATTACCTCTTCTTTTCTTTTCTGTAAAATATTACTCATTCATAAAAAAATAAAAAATAAAAATTATTACAACGTCAATAAATTATTCATAAAAGAAATAGGTGTGATTACGCGATTACATTAGACTATGTATAAGTATTTCTACCTGCAAAAACATAAAGTTGAGATGGCCGAGTTGGTCTAAGGCGCTAGATTAAGGTTCTGGTTTGAAAGGGTGTGGGTTCAAATTCCACTCTCAACATTTCTGTTTAACTATAGTATTTTTCATACTTTGCCCCAGCTTCATTCCATAGTAATACTATTTTCTTTTGAGTTAATACTCAAAATTGTCCTCGACTATAGTGGTTTTTCTCAATTTCGTCCTAAACGACTTTGGTGACCTAATATCGTCCCAGACTTTTGTGTTATTACTCAAAATTGTCCTCCGTTATCTAATCCGTCAAATGGGTGTTAAGTACAAGGTTAAATATGTAATTTTAATTTTGGTCTTCTAGGCCTTCTTATTTCACCGCGCCAACAACAGGGTAAAAAATATTTTGATTAAGAATTTCCAACCTTGCGACTATGTCTGCTCAAGCAATAATTCCCCAGAAATTCGCCAAGTAAATTCGTCAATCTTTGTTTATCAAATTCTTCAATCTCTGTTTATCAATTTCGCCTTTCTGTGTTCATGGGTTTATCAATTTCGCCAGGTAAATTCGCCCAAAGAAAACCCTAAGGAAGCAAAGCAAATTTCTTCCCTACATTGCAATGGATTCAAGACGACGGAAAAGGGGCGAATGCACTCCGAAATATGGTAAGAATTTTGGCTTGTGTGAGCTTATATATGAATATGTATGTACTGTTAAAGCATAAATCAGTGTTCAATGAATTCATTGTGAACGTGCTAGTGCCGGGGTTTAAATATGAGCTTGTGCTAATGAGAGTTGGATGTGGAAAATGGAAATTGAATCTCACAGCAGATTACATCTAACTTGGGATTAAAGTTTTTAGTTGAGGTGAGTTAGAATCTATGAGGGTATAACTTTGCAAATTGCTTTCTGGTTGATATGGTGGATTCTTCTTAAAATGTTTTCTTTAGCTTGAAGAATGACTAGGTTTTATGCATTGTTTTTATTCCTGTTCCTTGGAATAAGAAATATATTTTTGATTATCGATTTAAGTTGTGAGAAATGTATTTCAATATCATATTTTGTACTTGCTGGTTAAAAACTAATAAGATTTTGCAATATATTTCAGCATTTTCTTTTGTGTTATTCTCATTGCTTGTTAACAAATTTTTGCATAAATGATGGATGTGGTACATGATGGAATTTATCCCTACCTCTGTTGTTCATGATTACTTCTCTTGACTTGGAAATTTAGTCTATTCTAAATCAACAGGGCATGTGTTTCAGCCTACCTACACTTGAGGACCCCTTTAATGACAGAAGTGGTAAGCCAGATCCTGTGAAGAACAAAAAGTGAGCAGATTCCAAGAAAGAAAAGAGGGCTGACAAGAAAAAGCTAGCTCCAAATAAAAGGCCAACTGATGTATTTCATGGACTGGTATGATCCTCCTATATGCTCGAGGTCGAAGAAAATAATACCGGGTCTATTAAAGAATATCAATAGAAAGGAGGAAGAAATTAAGAGGCTAAATGCAAGGATTCAAGAAGCTGTCAATGACTCCTAGTGTAATGTGAAATTTGTGTTGGTAGTGGTATTAGTGTTGTGTGCTATGATATATATTCAACTTGTAATAGGGGTGGGGAGTTTTGGAGAAAAAGAGACTAGTTTTACTCAACTTAGATTGAATTAATGTAAGTTAATTTGCAGCAGGCATATTAATATATATGTGAACTTTAAGTCATTTGCAGACTGTTTACAATTTATATAATGTGATTTGCATTTGTAGTTCTAATGTGAAACAAAAAAACACACACAGATCGTTACTGCAAACCACTATGGTACAATTACAGAATAAAATAACCCTGTAAATTCAGTAGTAAATTACACAGTAAATTTACTGCAAAACAGCCTGTGTAATCCATAGAACAGAACAACCTTATATGGAACAAGCTAAAGTAGAGAGATTGCAGCAGTACATTCAAAGATTGGAACAAACAACAGTAAATTCAAACACAATAAAGTGTAGTAAATTCAGTCTGTGGAGAAATTCATTACTAGAACCTGATATGCAAAACACAAATATTCATTACTGTTATAGCATTGAGATGACTAATCTCATTGTTTATCAAAACAATATAAGGGTCTCTTATACAAAATACAACTACTTAACTACGTAATCAATTTCTAATGGTTCATCCTGATTTCCATAACTGCAATCACTTCTGCTTCTATCACTGGTTCATTGGCTGGCTTCTATCACTGGCTCATTGGCAGCTTCTACCACTGGTTCAAACACAACTGCTCTCACTGGTTCATTCACTTCTTCTCTAACTGCTTCTACCACTAGTTCATTGGTTGCTTCTCTCACTGGTTGAGGAATTTTCTTTGTTCTAATCCTCTTCTTTGGATTGAGCTACAAACAGTAATAAACAATAAAGAATGCAGTTTGATTTTACCAACAGTAATAAACAATAAAGAATTAAATACAGTTAGGAATTTATTGAGAACTTACCAATCTTTCTTTGATGGCAGGATCTGTTGGACACCTCCTTGCATTATGGCCTGGCTGCTTACATTTGGTACAATGCAGTTTTATTTTACTCCTTTGCACTGTTGTCAAATTTCTTGGTGTTTTGCTTACTTCTCCTGCACTTTTTTTCCTTAACTTTCTTGGTCTACCTGCCTTACATGATGTGTACAATGGGGGTAGTAGTGGTTCTCTATCTGTAATTGGCCACTCATCTGGCCCAGCCATAGGGTTAATAGAACCTGCATAAGCTTTCAAATAACATTCTGTAGAATACATTGGGCTAACAAAGTTGATGACTTGTAATTTCTTCAACCAAATTGCCCTAATTGCATGCTTGCAAGGAATTCCTGTTAGTTCCCATCTTCTGCAACTACATGACCTTTTTCTCAAATCAACTTGTTGACCATCCTCCCACATCCCTCTAACTTCAAACAAATCCTCATCACATTGAGTACATAAATAACTTGCAGCTGCCTCTTCATTAACTGCAATTTTCTCCATAATTCTAGGACATATTGTAGACTTCCATTCATTAGCAGCTTTCTTTCTATTGTTGAAGAACCTAGGCATTAAGTGATTTCTCAAAGCCTCAAGGCATGGTATAAGTGGCAGCTTCCTTGCATTCAAAATCATTGCATTAAAGCACTCACATATATTGTTAACCAAAACATCACATTGTGCAGAAGTAGTAAAATGAGACCTTGACCATTCACTTGGATGCTTGTCAGATAACCATTGAAATGCATCTACATCTAATTGATGAATATTCCTCATTGCTCTAGTGAAGCTGTTCACAGTTGTTGCTCTAGCTGCTGTCCAGAGAGCATCTTTAATTGCTTTGCCATGGAACCCTGCTACCCTGAGATTACCATATAAGTGCCTCACACAAAATCTGTGAATAGCTTCTGGAAACACTTCTTCAAACTCTGTGAATGGCTTCCGATGGATTCCGCCCGCTGGACGAAAAATCGGTGGTGGAGTACATAAAAGCGACTCCTTCTCTGGCTTCGGTACTAGCCGGAGACCAGCCGCATCAGCTCCATAGTTTGAATATCAGAGAAGTCGGCGATGGGAATCTCAACTTCGTCTATGTTGTTATCGCTCCATCTGCTTCTCTTGTCGTCAAACAGGTACCTAGAATTTCTTCCTCTTGTGATCTTTGCATGACAAATAAATGTTTTATGGTTTTTATTCTTTTGCTGTTAAGGAAAAATCTGCTTATTGATAGCTTAGGTAAACATGATTTTAGTATGTATGAGGATAAACTTATCATCTTGATTGAATAGGCAGATCCTTCTGATAATGTTTACTGGAGTTATTGAGTTTCTAAATTCAGAATAATTTCAGATGTTTATATCTCAGCTTTACAATCCTGATTATGAAAATAACTTATTTAGATAAAATTGGATTCTCTTGAATGTGTCTTATTAGGACAGTGTAGACCAATCAGATGGACTCTAAAATTTGAGTATAGGAGTGTCACTGATTACAAATCCACATTTGGGCAATCATTAATGGTTTAATGGAATCTGATGGTGGTAGAGAAATGTTGGCAAAAAATGGGATAAACCTCATGCTTCTTTATTGTTTGTTCTTGGTAAAATCATGTTTGAGTGGTGGTGGCGTTTGCAGGCCATTCCATATGTGCGGTGTGTTGGTGAGTCCTGGCCGATGACAAAGGATCGTGCTTATTTTGAAGTGACGGTTTTAAAAGAGCATGGCCGCTTATGCCCTGAGCATACTCCTCAAGTTTACCATTTTGACAAGACGATGTGTTTAATTGGCATGCGTTACATTGAACCTCCCCATATAATCTTAAGGAAGGGACTGGTTGCGGGGATTGAGTATCCATTTCTTGCTGAGCATATGTCAGACTATATGGCTAAGATTCTTTTTTTCACATCCCTGCTTTATCTTACTACCACAGACCACAAACGTGCTGGTAACCAATTTTAATGTTCATAAAGTTTGTTTGTTTGTAGTTGGTATGTGTATAGCTATCCATATTTCTATCAAACCGTTTATTCACATCTTTTCGTTGCAATCTTATTAACAATGTTTCCTTCTTTGTTCCAGTAATTGGTAGGTTTTTTTACCTAGAAAAACTTTCTTATTGCCATTTAAATCCTCTATGCAGTTGCAGAGTTTTGTGGAAACGTGGAAATGTGTAGACTTACCGAGCAGGTTATCTTCTCTGATCCTTACAAAGTGTCTCAATATAATCGCTGGACAACTCCTTATCTTGATGCTGATGCAGAGGCAGTTCGGAGTGATAACGTCTTGAAGCTGGAAGTTGGTGAGCTGAAATCCAAGTAATGTCTGCAACTGGGAAATATGTTTCTTTCTACTAAATTTTTTAAAACGTTATGCTCTATAGCAGTTGAAGCTTTTGTATATGTCTTGGTGTATACTTTTCAGGTTTTGTGAAAGAAGCCAAGCTCTTATACATGGTGATCTCCATACAAGTTCTGTCATGGTTACTCCCGAGTCAACTCAAGTAATAGATCCAGAATTCGGTTTTTATGGCCCGATGGGGTTTGATGTTGGAGCATTTATTGGAAACTTAATGTTGGCTTTCTATGCTCAAGATGGACATGCAAATCAGGGTAATGACCGCAAGGTATGGGGCATCTTTTTGCCCTTATTTCATTTTTGCATCGTGACTCATCATTTACGAGCCTTTTCTTAAGCAGTCATATAAAGCATGGATTTTGAAGACAATAGCTGATACTTGGAACCTCTTTCACAAAAAATTCACTGCTCTCTGGGATGAGCACAAGGATGGTCCCGGTGAGGCATATCTTCCTGGTATATATAACAATTCTGAGCTTCAGCATCTGGTAAGAGAGAAGTACATGAGAGATCTGTTCCACGACACCCTCGGATTTGGCGCTGCCAAGATGATAAGGTTGATTATGATGCCTGCATTATTACAGGAACTAATCCTTTTGCACCGAGTCATTGCTTAACAGATGCTAAAACCACTTGAATTGCAGGAGAATTGTCGGTATTGCTCACGTGGAAGATTTCGAATCAATTCCCGATGCTGAGAAACGAGCTAAGTGTGAGCAGCAGGCTCTGAATGTTGCAAAGTTGCTTCTTAAAGAACGACGCAAATTCCAGAGCATTGAACAAGTTGTTTCTACCCTTCAGCAGTATCACTCCCAATAATAAATTCGCGAAAAAGCTGTCGTTGTAACAAGTATATGGCTTCTCCAGTGTAAGCCCATAGCTCTTTCCCCTGTTATACAAACGAAATGATTGATCACATGAGTGCTTTGTCCCCCCCAATTTGTTCTACTGTGCTTTATTATGCTGTATAAATGTTGTATCCATAATTAAGCACTCAAATAAAAAAATGTTGTATAAATAGATGCCTATGTATTTGAACTTTGAAGAAAGGACATCTTGGAAATTTGTACTTTGGGCTTTCTATTAAATATAAAAGATTGGGAGAAGAAGCACTTTCATTCTTATGTTTCAGGTCTATGACGCGATCTGAGATATCCGGGCCTATAACAGATTGTATCCATAATAATAATAATTTGCTTACATGTTTATTGTTGTTCTTCTACATATTTAAGGAAATTTATTGGTAAACATAATCGTACAAAGTTGTGTTACAAATTTAGGGATAGGACGTTAGTTAATTAGTGTTGTATTTAGCCTTGTAATAAGTCCAGAGTTGGTCAACTATTTTTCTCAAGATGTTGGAGAAGTAATTGTCACTGTAACCGTCTTTCATCTTCGTGTTGAGTTTAGAGACGAACCCATTCTTGAGATCATTGCAGTAGTCAAGTAACCGCGTCGTCAATAGAGCGTTTCATGGCTTAGGTTATGCAGAAGTACCTTGTTTACTATACTTGTTCTTTTCTTGTTCTGCAGCTATTTCAACAGTTAGGGCAACAAACTTTCGATTTCATTCTTTTTCTTTAAGAAGAGCATTCAAGTGTCCTAGTGTAGTCATCTACTACCACTAAGGTATATTTACGCCCACTCCTACTTATTAGATCTACTGGACCAAACAAATCCATATGGAGCAGATTCAAAGGGTTTAGATGATGATTCCATAATTTTTACTTAAATGAAGATTTGATTTATTTTCTCTTTTTGACATACTTCACAAATATTATCCTTATTATAAATCACATTTGGTAATCCTTCCACCAAATCTCCCCTGGCTAGCTTGTTGATTGCCTTAAAGTTCATATGGTTTAACTTGTTATGCCATTCCAACTTAAGTCTAAATTTTCTTTAGCTACCAGGAAAATATTCGGCTTTGTAGAACTCCAATACGCTACATATGTGTTCTCGCTCCTCCTTGCTGAAAGAACAATCTCCTTCAACTTTTCGCTGAAGATGGAACATCCACTTTTCAGAATTCAACTTTTTAGCCCTTATCACAAAACTTACATGCGTTTAGTATATTAAACTTCATTAATCCTTCAACATAAGACATGTCCTTAATTGTCAATCCATTATTTGTGATTTCTCCTAAACCTTTGGTTTGAACATTTGCCTCACTTCCACCAAATACAACCTTCCGACCATTAACTGTTCGGTAGTTAACTAGATTTTACTTTTCGACGGTCATGTGTCTCGAACATCCACTGTCGACGGCATACTAAACAGACTTGTGCTCCTGAAATCAAAAATTAATTTGATTTAGGTACTCATACCTTCTTGGGTCGTTGCGGGTTAGTGAGTTTTGGCATCCATTTGTACCTAGAAACCATCAATCCAAGCCTAGGTGGAATGTAACCATTGAAAGTATTATATTCATACTAATCTTTTGAAGAACTTTGGGCTTTTTAGGTGCATATATATATTTTTTTTGAAATTGGGGTCTATCCACATTGCTACACACCCTAGAATAGAATTGTTGTTTGTGTCTATGAAACCTTTCAAATTTCCTAACAAAAAAAAAAAAAAAAAATGTTCATTAGTTACAAAATCAGAAGGGTTAGAGTTTGACCTTGAGGACGTGGATAGTTATTGGCCTGCAACCAAAGCAGCACTCTTCAGTTCATCCTCTTTCTTTCTTGTTTCCTTCTCGAAGTCTCGAACTCATATGTCTTTAAGTCACTAAAGATTTGGGATGTTCATATGACTTTCATATCACGATTATCTCTCATTGCTACGACCTTCATTTTCTATGACTTGGGCAATCATCAGAGAACCTTCAAGTTAATCTCCTTGTGTGTTAGTTCCTTTCATATTGGCTATGGATTCTCATTAACCATTCAGAAGTCTTTGAACCTCTTCATGACTATTGTCAGCTTATTCTCTCTCTTATTCATCACCCTCTCCCATCAGTAAGAGGTCGTTCTAGATATCGTTTGTCGTCTTACACTTCCCTATCCTTGGAAATAGAGTATCATCAAAAGTTTTGAACAACATATCTTTGACTATATTGTAACACTTTTATAAATAATTCGAAATATACTAAACAATATAGAGTTAAAAACACTTGATAAAATGATCAGTATTTTGTGCACAAAGAAATTTTAAAACTTGTATAGTGATTTTGTATGAAGTGATTTACGTGTGGTGGTGCATGCAAAATATAAATAAAATAAAATAATTTATAGAGAGTTAACAATATAGAGTTAAAAACACTTGATAAAATGATCAGTATTTTGTGCACAAAGAAATTTTAAAACTTGTGTAGTGATTTTGTATGAAGTGATTTACGTGTGGTGGTGCATGCAAAATATAAATAAAATAAAATAATTTATAGTGGTTCGAAGGTGTATTCATTATATCCACCACTCCTTGCTACTATTCACTTGTTGGAATATGGAATAAACAAGATGAAGAAATTTGTATGCTCTAGTGCAACCTCACCTCCTTAATTAATTTGTGAGATTCAAAATTTCAAACCCAGGACTTGTGAGTAGCTCAAGGTTGTTCTTTAACCAATGGTCCAATATACCTTATTGATAATTTGTTGGATCTTCATACTACATACAGCTTTTGATTTCCAAACCTTCACTCCTTAGTTACGTTCACTCTTAGAAAACTTATACTCTTTGAAAAACTTCACTGCTTCGTATAAACCCAACTGCCTACTTTACTCTAATAACTTGAGAGGACTTTACTCTAATAACTTATTCTCTAATTTATGCTCCAATTTGAATTCTTCCCATAATTGGCTTGTAACTCCATCTTCAACTAATTTTGCTTCACCTCAAGTTTTGACACTTAGACTATTTTTGAATACAAATTTATAATAAAATTTTGGAGAATTAATTTTTCAACAAGAAATGCATTTGCCAATTATAGGGAAATAATGAACCAAGTTAATCACAAAATAATATTTATATATATAAAAACAACCAACAAGCTAGAAAGGAGCCCCACGTACAGACGACATTCGTGCCCGCGTACACAAGTTCAAGCTTTGAATAGCTTGGGATTTGATTTACACTCCCCTATGCACGAGAAAGAGCATCTATACTATACAATTCAATAAATCTTAGGAAGACTCTTGTATAAATAGTGGTGCAAATCCACTTCCCAAAACAATGTGGAACAAAAGCTCATCTTTTTCCCTTCATTTTTCCAACTCGAATGGGTCTACTTTGAGACTCAATTTCTCATTTACCCATTATCCGTTTTTGAGCGTACAATATATCAATATCTTCGTCTCACAACGAAGAATCCGAATCCACTTTGACCTGACCCAAATCGGAAATGAACCCATTGATAATTGTACCACAAAATAGCCACTTAAAATGGTATTTTAATGCTATTTTGCAACACCAATGACTTTGTGGTCTAGTGGCACAAAATGACTCTCCCATTTGTGAACAGATACTACAAAAAAAAACAAAAAACAAAAAAACAAAACAATTTCTACTTTTTATACTTAGACGAGTTTAACACTGATTTTTGACCTAGAAAAATTGTTTTTAGACAAAAATTTCTACACGCATCTTTGAGACTAATTTTATTTTAATTCATTTTGAAATATGTCTCAATCATACGATTATACAAACTAAATCAAAAACAATTCTTGATACCAAAATTAAAATAACTTATACCAAAGACGATTAGAGTAAACTAAATGAGTGTCATTGTCACCTTCTTCTTTTATCTCCATTTAAATATACCGATTACCTTATTCACAATGTTTGTTGAAGTGAAATCTTGAAACCTTTTAAATAAAGAAAACTTGTTTTCCTCCGGATTCACGTCATCAACCCTCTCAGCCCTCACATCAGCTACTACCAAGTTCTTGGTAACCACTTCCTTTGAACACTCTTCACTACTCATCATCTCAACCCTCAGCTGTTGCTTCCTTTTCTTTCTTTTAGCCTCACACTTACGCACACGCCGTTTCTTTTTAACCAAACTTCATATAATAATACACAAATGAATTTTCTCTCTCGCGTCTTAGCGTGTTTTCTCCCTCTTCTCTACATTGAGAGTTCTCCGGTGGTTTTTTTACCTCTTTCCTTCTTCCAGTCATGGATGCCAATTCAATGTCGATGGCTTCGTTGTCCCTTATAGACCTTGATGATGAAGACAGAACTTACCAGGTTGGTAATATTCAGATTAATCCGACGGATGGGATAGATGACTACTATGCGGTTGGTAGACTTATTACAAATAAGCCGGTCAAGTATATGTTCTTCAGGGATACGATGGGAGCAGTATGGCAGCCGGCAATGGGAATGAATATTAAGGAGCTTCAGTCACGCCGCTACTTGTTCCGTTTTTATCATGAGAACGACATCTCACGCATCGTTGAGGATGGCCCTTGGTCTTATGATCAAAACTTGTTGGTCCTCAAACGGATCAAGCCAGATGAGGATCCAGAAACAGTTTCGCTGGACCATTCTGAATTTTGGATCCAGATTCATGGTTTAACCGCGGGGCTAAGATCAGAAGCAGTGCTCCAAGCTATAGGGGGCTACATTGGAAGGGTTGTGAAACTAGATGAACGCAACTTTGACGGTGCAATACGAACTTTCTTCCGGATTCGTGTTGAAATCGAGATTTCTAGACCACTGAAAAGGGGCATGAAGTTGAAGAAAGATGGTGGAGAATGCATTCGTGTTGACTTTCGCTATGAACGACTTCCTACATTTTGTTTTATCTGTGGGATCCTTGGTCATGGTGAAAAGTTCTGTCATAGGAAGGTACAAGGATGGAATGCAACTGATGAAAAACTTTACGGTCCTGAACTCCGTGCTGGTGGCCGGAAGGTTACAGTAAACTCCGGTGGACGGTGGATCGCACCAGAAACGACGGTCGATCGTAGTCAATGGGTTTCGCCAACGATGCAGGTTGACCGAGATATTAAAGGAAAGGCGCCTATGAATGATCAGAATGATCCTCCTTCCATAATAAAGCCAGTGGATAGCTCTCCTAGCTTAATTGATCCCCTTTCCTTAACAGTGCCGATCAATTCCGGGATTAGCTCTCCTGCCGTTTTAGCACCGATGACCAAAGAGTCAAATAGTGGTAACGATCCCCTTGCATGCATGGAATCCGGGATTACCATAATTGATCCAAAAAGAAGACGCACAAGCAGTTTGGGTGGTGAATCAGATACACCAAATGTTGCTATGGATATTGAAGTTACTATGCCAAAAAACTTGTTGTTGGCGGGACCGGGTATGACCCAGGCCCGCCCACCCCAATGAGTTCCCTATGTTGGAACTGTCGTGGGCTTGGCGACCCACGTACAGTTCAAGAAATATTGGCCTTGGAAAATAAGGTCAAGCCTATGTTTATTTTTTTGATGGAAACGAAAGTTCGTCGTGATCATGCTGAGAGATTAAAGGTTAAACTTAACTATGAAGGGCTATTTTATGTGGATGGAGGAGGACTTAAAGGGGGGCTAGCTTTATTCTGGAGAGATAGAGGAGTAGCAAGTTTAATAAGTTTCTCCAAGAATCACATTGATGTCCAAGTTAAACTGCCTGGCAGTGAACCTTGGAGGTTAACATGTTTCTATGGATTTCCTAAAAGAACTCAACGTCGACAGTCATGGGATTTATTACGTTCCTTAAAGCAGAAGTCCGATTTGCCTTGGCTAGTAGCTGGAGATTTTAATGATATTGCATCCCCGAATGAGAAGCGTGGAATTCACCCACACCCGTCTACGCTTATTGATGGCTTTAACAGCACACTGGATTATTGTGGCCTTTTTTATCTCGGCATGCGGGGTAGGAGGTTCACATGGGATCGTGGAAGGGGAACGGACAATTGGGTGGAGGAACGACTTGATAGGGCTGTAGCGGGAGCGGATTGGTGCACTCTATTCCCTCATGCAACGGTCCATAACCATGACGTCATTACTTCCGACCATTCTGCTATATTTGTTGAAGTCCACAATGTTCGGATGGCGAAGCAGCGACGTACTTTCTTATTTGAAAATGCCTGGCTCTCAGAGGTAGGATGCAAAGAAGTAGTGTTAGGTGCATGGAATGCATCGATGGCAGAAACAATACCAAAGAGGCTTTCTCACTGTGGTGTCTTATTAAACGCTTGGGGTGGTAATTTTGCAAAACAAGCCGAGAAACAAATAGTCCAGGTTCAAGCCAGAATAAACATGCTTCGTAATAGGACTGATTCAGCAGGTTTGACGGAGGTCCGTGAACTAGATGCCAAGCTTCATTCTCTAAATGATCAATTAAACACCTTTTGGCGTCAACGAGCAAAACAGTTCTGGCTAGTTGGGGGTGACAGAAATACCAAGTATTTTCACCTGTATGCCTCGACACGAAAACGAAAGAACCTAATTACTAAGCTCAAGGATGAGAATGATAGATGGGTTGAGGGTGATGCGCTGTTATCACTGGCTAAGAGGTATTTTCAGACAGTTTTTACCTCGAAGGGTTCTACCATTGATAATAATCTGGATAACTTCAGTGCCAAAATATCTTCGGATGATAATGTGAGGTTACTACGCCCGTACACGCATGCAGATGTCCGTGATGCCCTCTTTGCTATGGCTCCAGATAAATCCCCGGGACCCGATGGGTTTAATCCCGCCTTTTTTCAACACTTCTGGGGTGAAATAGGACCAGACGTCTCCCACTTCATCCTACAACTAGTTACGGCCGATGAGTTCCCGAGTGGCCTAAATGACGCTTTTGTGACACTGGTGCCGAAAAAGTTTGCTCCTGCTAACATGGGGGAGTTGCGCCCAATTGCCTTGTGCAATGTTTTATATAAGATTCTCTCAAAAATGTTAGCTAATCGGCTAAAGGAAGTTCTGGACAAGGTAATTTCTTTTTCCCAAAGTGCTTTTCTTCCAGGTCGATTGATCACAGATAATGTCTTGATTGCTTCTGAGTTAATTCACTACTTGAACCGTAAGAGACAAGGCAATGAAGGGTGGTGTGCACTGAAACTTGATGTGGCTAAGGCATATGATAAAATGGAGTGGTCTTTTTTACGGGAGATTATGCTACGAATGGGTTTTGATCCGCGGTGGGTTAATTTGGTTATGCGGTGTGTAACTACAGTGCAGTACAGAATCAATGTTAATGGTGGACTTACTGATCAGATACAGCCAACTTGTGGACTACGCCAAGGAGATCCATTGTCCCCTTATTTGTTCATTATATGCGCAGAAGCTTTATCACACCTGATTATGGAAGCTGCTAGTAATGGTTCAATATCTCCATGTATTATATCTAGAGGAGCCCCGAGAGTGTCTCACATTTTCTTTGCAGATGACAGTTTTCTCTTCTTTAAGGCAACGGTGAGGGAAGCTGAAGCTGTAAAAGAATGTCTAGTTAATTATGCTCGCATGTCAGGCCAAGCCGTCAACTATAATAAATCGTGCATTGTTTACAGTCGCAACACTTGTGAAAACTTGAGAATTGCTGTAGCCAATGTCTTCATGGTCCCTCAAGCAGCAAGTCTAGGGAAATACCTTGGCTTACCTTTGGGAATTGGAAAAAATAAGAAGGAAGTGTTCAGTTATCTGGAGACAAAATTACTGCACCGGCTGAGTGGATGGAAAAAGAAAGTGCTATCCAGAGCTGGCAAGGAGATCTTACTAAAGAGCATTGCCCAAGCTTTACCCACATACTCGATGAGTATTTATTACCTTCCAGTCACGTTTTGTGAAAGAATAGAACGCCTTATGAACAAGTTTTGGTGGGTAAACAACAACAACAGTGGTGGGGGAGTAAGATGGATGGCGTGGAGCAGACTTTGTGCCCCAAAAATGGATGGTGGTCTTGGCTTCAAAAATTTGAGCAAATTTAACGTAGCACTCCTAGCAAAACAAGGTTGGAGACTTTTGACTAATCCACACTCTTTGGCTGCAAAATTGTATAAAGCTCGCTATTTCCCGCATTCAGATTTCCTTTCAGCGAAAATTGGAGCCAACCCCTCTTACTGCTGGAGGTCTGTACTTGCAGGTCAAGGTTTGTTAAAGCAAGGTTGTGTTCGTCGCGTGGGAAATGGAGCGACTACTAGTGTGTGGAATCATCCGTGGTTACCAAGTATAGAGGACCCTTATATTCATACCACGTGTTCACCTGATGATGAGGATAGAACTGTGAACACGATGATTGACACCACAACACACGACTGGAACAGACAGTTGATTCATGATACCTTTGATCAAAGAGATGCGGAGCTCATCCTGAAAATTCCAGTTGCTGATCATTTTGAAGATTCTTGGTGTTGGAGGGGTGACATACGGGGTGTTTACTCTGTAAAACTGGGGTACAGACTCCAGACCGACGTTAGCACAATTGCAATGGAAACTCGTGAAGCATGGCGTCGATTATGGAAACTAAAAATACCACCTAGTGTTCAAAACTTTTTATGGCGCTGTTTGCATGGTGTCATTCCTACAATGGTGGCGTTGAGGAGTCGAGGTATTGAAGCTGATATGTCTTGCCCGTTGTGTAGGCAGTCCAATGAATCACTTATGCATCTGTTCTGCGAATGTGGGCTCGTGATTCCTTTGTGGCAGGATATAATGCAGTGCAATTTGCCAGGTACTATTACAGACTTTGCGGCTTGGATGGCTGGTAATATTGCACTCTCTGATAATGCCTCCAACCTTAATTGTATTGCTCTATGGTGGTGTATATGGCGGAGTCGCAATGAGATTGTTTGGAACAATAAATCTTGGCAGCCAGCACACATCAAGTTGGAAGTAGCACGTCTTGTACATGAATGGCAGGAGAGAATGGAAGCTTTGAAAGGTGGTGGCGCAAGGCTGGAAAATACTTCTGCATCAAACACGGTGTCGGCTGATATGTTTATGCTATATGTCGATGCAGCGGTTTTTACAGCCACACATGAAGCTAGCTACGGTGTGGTGATTACACAAGCAAATGGTAACTTTGTCGCAGCGAAGAATGGCCAGGTACAATGCATGGATGATGTTCATTTAGCTGAGGCCATAGCTATCAAGGAAGCTCTCTCTTGGGCTAAGGAGAGAGGTATTTTAAAAGCTAGAGTACACTCTGATTGCCAGATGATATGTAAGTTGCTCAATGGCTCTTTACCAGACTATACCTACGCCGGCTGTATCCTAAGTGAATGCCGAGATCTTCAACGACACTTTGATATAGTGTCTATTCAGTATGTTTCGAGATCAGTGAATATGGCGGCTCATGCTTTGGCTAGAGCGGCACGTTCGCAACCTGATCCTATGATTTGGTCTATTTCTTTACCGCGTTGTATTGAACATTTGTTTTAATGAATTTGAGTTATGTGGTTTTCAAAATATATATATATATATATATATATATATATATATATATATATATATATATATATATATATATAGATAACAAATGAGTAATTGTACAAGTAGCTTATCAGAAATTCAGAACAGAAGAAGGCAACAAATTAAAATTAAGGAATAAGGTAAATTGGCCACTGAACGTAACCTGAAAATGCAATTAGGCCACTGAACGAAAAAAAAGTGCAATTAGGCCATTGAACACTCAAAAAATGTGTAATTAGGCCACTGAACTCTCCAAACGTATGCAATTTTACCGGATAGCAGGTTACCATCAATTTTAGCAGGTTACCTGCTTACGTGGCAGCTTAGCTGGCATTTTTAATAATTTTTAAATAATTTTTAATAATTAATTTTAATAATAAATTTTATAAAAAAATTGGAAAAAATTAAATAAAAAATAAAATAAAGTCGTTTTTATTTTAAAAAAAAAAAATTTAATAAAAAGTTATTATTAAAATTTATTAAAAATTAATTAAAATTTATTAAAAATGCCAACTCAGCTGCCACGTAAACAGATAACCTGCTAAAATTGAGGGTAACCTGCTATCAGGTAAAATTGCACATTTTTGGAGTGTTCAGTGACCTAATTGCACTTTTTTTTTTCGTTCGGTGGCCTAATTGCATTTTCAGGTTACGTTCAGTGGCCAATTTGAACCTTATTCCTAAAATTAATTACAACCTTTCTTCAAAATCATCAATCATATCGGAGATAGATAGCAAATTCTCCATAGGCTCCCATGTGTTCGACCTCTCTGGCCAACCCACCCTTCGTACAAACACAAACACGGACCATATATAAATCAATGTTCAAATTATAAAAAAGTAAAATAAAATAAATTAAAAACATTTCTTAGCTTGCTCTTCAAATTAAATACCATTTGATCAAGTATTGCGGTTCACCCTTTGTTGTGTGGCGGGAGTTCCAAAAATTTGCAAGTAGCCACCAAGTAAAGCGCATGGAGGTTGAATTGAATATATGGCAAAATAGTAACGCATATCAGATCATGAATGCATGCCCAAAATATTTCAAGAAACAAATCTTAATAAAATAGCTGTCTAAAGATAAAATTAAAAACTCTAATTATATATGGTTTAATAACTGGAAAAAAAAATTCTTTTATTGTCTGGGAATAAAAAATTAATTAGAAAATAAAACAGTGTATCTCGTTCAATTATATATATTTTGTAAATTACAGTTAATATTTTCTAGCTAGAAGAAACTTTTATAGGAATTAGCTAGTTTTTTAGTGTGTTTTGGATGACCAAGACATTATTGAAGCTTTGATAAATTATCTCAGTATGAACGTGACTGAAAATTCTAGGAGATTTGCCAAGGATACAAGGCACAAGGTATAACATTAATGAAGAACTTAGACAAGATCCAAGAGAAGGAGCTAATTAAGGTAAAAGTCATACTTTGTTATTGAGTTAATACCCAAAATCGTCCTCGACTATAGTGATTCTTCTCAATTTCGTCCTAAACGACTTTGGTGACCTAATATCGTCCCAAACTTTTGTGTTTCGCTCAATTTAGTCCTCTATTTGTTATTCCGTCAAATTGGTGTTAAATAAAGGGACAATTCAGTAATGTCAATATTGATCTCTCTTTATTTTCAACTTATGAAGTGCGAAATTCCTCTTTCTTGTACGAATTACACCCAGAATTACTCCCGGACCTGCAAATCAAATTTTATATTCGCAGTTTTATGAGTAAATCTGGGAGTAATTCGTAAAAAAAAAAAATGAATTTCGCAGTTCACATGTCTATGAGTAAAGAGATGCCAATATTAAAATTACTTAATTGTGTATTTATTTAACACCAAATGGACAGAATAACAAATGAGGGACTAAATTGAGCAAAAACACAAAAGTCTGGGACTAAATTGCGCGAAACACAAAAGTCTGGGACGATATTAAGTCACCAAAGTCGTTTAGGACGAAATTGAGAAAAACCACTATAGTCGAGGACGATTTTGAATATTAACTCTTTTGTTATTTAAGAAAAACACAGCTGATGATTGTACTGTTTTATTTCTGTTATGTTGTAATTTTTATTGAACTTTATGTACTGAATTTAGGGATGGCAAGGGCGGGGAGTATACTCCCTGTCTCCATGCCCAAATTCCCACTGATAATTGTACAAAGGTATTATCCGTTTTGAGCGTACAATATATCGATCTCTTCGTCTCACTACGAAGAACCCGAATCCACTTTGACCCGACCCAAATTGAAAGTGAACCCCACTGATAATTGTACCACAAAATAGCCACTTAATATGTCATTTTATGCTATTTTTCCAACAATAAATAAATAAATAAATAAATAAATAAATATATATATATATATATATATATATATATATATATATATATATATTTATTTATTTATTTATTTATTTATTTATTTATTTATAAAAATTATTCAGGGACGGGGATGGGTATCCCCATCCTCATCCCCGTCCTAGACGGAGAATGGCTTACATTTCTCGTCTCCATCTCCGTTTTTCGAATTTTTTTTTTATCTCTGTTCTAATCAATCGGAACGGGGATCGGGGATCCCTATCGGGGACGGGGTAAATTGTCATCCCTAACTGAATTGATTGAAATTTGATTATTACTGTAAATTCGTTTATATTTTTGCTTTATATTAGTATTTATTTAAGTTATTTCCAATATATGTCTAATTTGGAATTCACCACCACTTTAAAAAGTAGTATGAATATTTTAATTTCAAAGTCAATCTATTTACGAAAATTGGAAAAGATAAAAGTAAAAATAAAATTATTAAAAAAAAAAAAAACACTTTTCTTTTAATTAAACGAAAGCCCAACCTGGCGAACTCGCTTCTTCCTCACGGCCTCAA
Source organism: Ipomoea nil (assembly GCF_001879475.1). Taxonomy (NCBI): domain Eukaryota; kingdom Viridiplantae; phylum Streptophyta; class Magnoliopsida; order Solanales; family Convolvulaceae; genus Ipomoea; species Ipomoea nil. Next base: position 1,210,243 of record NW_017619482.1, read on the forward strand.
CCGGGTAAAACTCATCTGGTAACTCGTTGTGTTCAGTTGCACCTTTTCCTTCATCTCCATCATCCTCATCGCTCAAGTCGCCATTCTTATCTACTTTATCTTTCTCCTCTCTCTCTTTGCAAACCAAGTCCTCATCAAATTTTCTCTCTGAGTTCTCATCGTCAAACTCTCCCTCTAAACACTGAATTTCCTCCCTGGGCATTGGGAGCAGATTAGCTTGTGGCCGTACTTTCGCCGGAATGGTCAAATGCTTTCTAGAACCACCCTTGCATTCGTCGTCGCCGGTCATGAAGGGAGCGTTTTCAGATGACATGTGTAGAGAGAACTTCATACCTAAATCGTTTTCCTATGTATTTTTTGACTTTGAGCTTTTTGCATGTATTTGTCTTAAGAGGTGAGCACTTCTAAAGAGGGAAAAAGTTGTAAATTGTGAAATTTTAAAGATAATAATTTAATGAAATATCAAATTTAATACATTGCTATAATTAATTTTTAAAATGTTTCTAACTAAAATCTCATCCATGACGTTGTATCATGTAATCATGATCCTATTTTGTGTCCAGCATGGGCAGCTCAACTAGTCATAGAGGTAAAAGTTTAGAAGAATGACCAGGGAACGAATCTCATCAGCGTGGGAGCAACCTCTCAAAGCCTCAAAGTGAGGGGTTCCTTGTGCGCTGCAAAAGTCTAGCCTATGTGGTTATGTTGAATTACCATAATTTACATTCTTCCAAATGCTCTGTCGAGTTGGGGTTTAACCTTTTGAAAGAATGATCCTATTTTGTGATTTGTGCATTTGTATTCGACCTCACTCTTTGGCTATTATAACATTATTATTATTACTATAAAAGTTTTACAGTAATAACATATATAAGTAAGGTAAGATAATAATTATAACTAAAAAATTACAATTTTTTTTTATAAATTTGAAAGTGTCCAACATAATTAATTGTAATGACATTCAATATTTTCCTCTTCTAAATTTACATATTAATATTTATTTTTTGATAATTAAAAACATTATGTTTATTATCTTATTGGTGGTTCACAACACGCAAAGTTAGAAAAAGAATCATATAATCATTAGGTTGCAATTTTTTTTAGTAGCAATTAAAATGATTATCTACATCTTTTTAAATTTCTAAATATATAATGAACAAGGATGGTAACAACTTTTATCTTCTTTTTTTTTTTTAACAATAATTTAGAAGAATGGCTTCTATACTTTCTACTCTTACGTCTTTTCAGTCCCAAAAAAAAAAAAAAAAAAAAAAAAAAAATTAGAACATTTTTTCACATGACTAGTTTTTTGATTGACATAATTGAAATATTTTTTTCTTTTTTAAAAATAAATATGGGAATAAGAAATATTTAAATTTTTTCCATTTGAGTTTTTGGTTCCAAATATGGAACAAATTTTAAGGGCAATATATTTCAAATGTATGTTAGGTAGAAACGGTTTTACATGATAACCAATAAATAAATTTAAATTAAGAGCAATGCTAAATTTCTCTCGATGTCAGATTAATTCTCTCTCGTCTCGGCGAAACAGCGAGGAACAGGACTTCCTGGAACGCAGCACTAAGAAGACGAAAACATCAACATAATCCCCCATGGGCGATGCCGCTCAGAGCAATGATGGAGAGACCAGGTAAGGACTCTAACTCTAGTACTGTTTCTTTTAGTGAGATTGTGGTAAACGAAGTTACAGGGACCAAGAAGAAGACTAAGGAGATTGTCTTATATCTGAAGATGAGGAAGACGATATTGATAAGGATGATGATGGAGGGTGCCCGGTTATAAAGCTTTCCAAGGAGGAGAAATTAAGGCTTCGAAACAAATGGAAACATACTCTGATCGTCAAGGTGATGGGGAGAAACGTTGGATATGCGTATCATCTCAGAAGGCTTACGGCGTTGTGGCATTCGAAGGCTAGGATGGAACTTGTAACCATGGAAAATGGCTACTACATTGTCAAGTTTGCATACGTTGAGGGCTATAAGTTTGCCAAATACGGGGGGCCATAGATGGTCCTTGACGATTATTTGATTATGGAGGAGTAGAGGAAAAATGACTAAAATGTGTAGAGGGAACCATGTATTTCTCAAGATGTGCCTTGACTTTTTTTTTTGACAAAAATGTGCAAAACGAAACTGCCACTTGCATTTTAGGATGTGTCCCAGCCGTCCACGTCATTTTTTTTTCCTGAATTTTCCTAAAACGCAAGACGGACTTGCGTTTTAGGTATACGTAAACTATCCTGCAAAATGCATCCGCCAATTGCGTTTTACGTATTATGCGTAAAACGCAATTGGCAGATGCGTTTATGGTATCGGAAACTAGGATGAGCTGAAAGCTGCATTTCGTACGTCACCTTTGTTTCGCTTTGACTGGTTTGTGAAGTCGCGTACCACCCAGGAATTGGCTAGGAGATGTGATACACTTATTCGGTTGATTGAAAGAAAAAATCAAGAATTTGATGAGAGGGAGAGACAGACCCGGAAAGAAAAGAAACTTGCAAAGGTTGGAGCTCGAGACTTTTCTGCCTTGGTTTTATTAAGAAATTTATACTCTGAAACCTGCCTCTCACGTTGTTTCTTGTTTATGTTTCACCCCTTGCAGAATGCAACGCCGTCTAAGCGGCTTTCTGGCGACTTAATGTATTGCAAGCGACTGCGTTTTAATGTATTGCAAAGTCGCCGGTCGTCGCCGGATTCCGGCGACTTTCCGAAATCCGGAATCCACATGACCATCAAAGTAAATCTTCAAGGTTTATGCCACAGGGTTCAGCTGTAAAATCAGAACCTTTACATGTTGCTGACATTGATGGTCATGCCCGTAAAACTAAAGTTAAAGAGCATGGACACAAGTTGAAAGTTCAAGATGAAAACACTAACAGTGGTTCTACTCCTCCAGAATCAGAAAAACCTAAAAAAATTGCGAAGAATTCGAAAGAAGGCACCAACTTTTCGGCGACGACTGGCATGTGGATGGGCAGGCATGTGGAATCCGATCTGATACCATAAACGCATCTGCCAATTGCGGTTTAGGTATTATACGTAAAACGCAACTGGCAGATGCATTTTGCAGGATAGTATACGTATACCTAAAACGCATTTGGGAAATGCATTTTAGGTATACGATACCTAAACCGCAAGTCCGTCTTGCGTTTTAGGAAAATTCGGGGAAAAAAAAAAAGATGACGTGAACCGCTGGGACACAGCCTAAAACACAAGTGGCAGTTTCGTTTTGCACATTTTTGTCAAAAAAAAAAAGTTAATGCACATCTTGGGAAATACATGGTTTCTTCTACACATTTTAGTCATTTATCCAGGAGTATATGCCCAATTTTGATCCCTTCGCGGACAAGACCGAGAGCATGGTCGTCTGGGTTCGATTCCCTTGCCTACCTATAGAATATTATGACTACAACTTCCTAATGAAAGTTGGCGAGAAGATTGGCCACCCGAGAAGAGGCTAGTGAAAGTAAAGAACAAAAGAAAAATACTTAAGGAGGACAGGTCAATCAAGCGGGGGCTGCCAATGAACACATTTTAATTATGGGTAACAGACATGGAGGAAAAACCACTCAGTTTATTGATGTAACTCACGAAGAGGGTACGATGAACGCGGAAACAAACGGTTTGTTTTGCTTGGAGCATCATAGGGATCCACCTAACCTCAATGATGACGATGATCCTAGTATCCTTGATAATGAGTGCTTTGTGGATAGACTTGACACATCGGGCATGGGTGAAATGGAGGTGGAACCATGAGGTGCCTGCCCTTGGCCTTTGTTTCCTGCCTTTTGTCTTTATGCTTTTGCTTTTTTTTTTTGTAGGTTTGTGTGTCTGCAATTGGTTGTTGCTTTGCTTTGGGTTTGTTCGCTGCTGTTTGTTTCCATGCGGATCATCATTTGGAACTGTCATGGTGCAGCGTCTAAGAGATTTCTTAGAGCTGCCAAATTCTTTCTCAAAAATCACAACCCCGGATATCTTCTATTTGCTTAACCCTAAGACATCTTGGCACAACGCGGGTCGTGTATGTTACAACCTAGGTTTTGAGAACTGGGCTAGGATTGAGGCTCTCGGTTTCAACGGCGGCATTTGGGTACTCTAGAGGGAGGAAATCCAAGTTAACGTCGTCACCTCCCACATCTAGTTTATGCACTTGAGCATAAAGGAACGTTTAGGCAGATTCTGGAATATGTCGGTGGTCTATGGGAGTCCTAGCTTACACCTTCGTCGTCGTTTGTGGAACGCCCTCAGCCGCACCAAAGTCGAAGTTAATGACTCTTGGTTAATTGTAGGTGATTTTAACGCAATTGTTAGTAATGATGAAATCTCTAATGCGGAGAATTCGGGCATGCACAAGAATGGGTATTTTAGAGATTGGATTTTTGAAGAAACACTTATGGATCTTGGCTTTATATATAATAATGCTAGTCTAAGTACTTAGTCTAAAAGCGATAGTCTAAATAAATACTAATTTTGATTTAAATTTCTCTAATTCTCTTTTGGGTAGCATTGTCATTGCCTTTATCTTCATTACATGTCCTTTTTTTTTTTTTGTTATTGGTAGTGTGTCATATGCAATTAAGTTACTGGTGGTAGCATTGAGGGATTTATCATGCATTGATATTATGGTGTAGGAAGTTTTAGATTTGTCTTGTTGTGTATATGACTGGGATCTTAGTTGTGCTATAAACTCTTTATCTTACAAGCACATGTTGATATTTCGTAGTGATAGTTTTCCCCTACATGTTTCATGTGTTGTGAGATGTGTGTCGTAGGTTATCATGTGAAAGTATTGAACAAAATTATCATTTTAATTATCATATATATATAAAATATGTATGTATATTATTTGTGTATCCATATTAATATATCATATATGTGAGTGTTAGCTTAGTATTATTCGTAAATTATTATTATATAAAAATATAATTTTTTTTGTTTTTTTTTTGTTTTGATCACTATATTATTCAAATATATGATTGATGGTTTTAGGGTTTTCGGGCCCAAGGAGGTCCAACACAACCTTTGGCTGGTGGGTGCACCTTTCAGTAAAATGTATGCCTATCTCGGAGATAATGCGAGTACTCGGAACCTTTTTGGTATTCTCCCCCTCTGGGTGTTCAATCGTCTGTCCTTTTACAAGAATGGAGGAGCCTTTATATAGTGGCTCCTCCTCTACCGACTTGAAGGCCTTTAATGGCCGACTTCAAGGCTAATTAAGATACGGAGCCGTTGGATGCCATTACTCGGTCGACCAACGGCTCTCCCAGGCTTGTAACGACCCGACCGAGTCCTGCTTTCAATGTCTTAACGGCTCCCTTTTAAACGAACCTCTTCAATGCTCTCAACGGCTCCTTGAGCCGAATCCTTTCCTGGGCTTGGGCCTCGGTCGACTCCTTGTCTCGGCCTAAGCTCCTACTGGACTCCTCTTAGCAGCTCTGAACTGGGCCCCGTGCTTGGGCCTGGGCCGACTCCCGGACTCGGCCCAATTGCTCTTCGGGCTCCTCTCGACGCTGGCCCAGTTCTCCTATCTATTTTCTTTGGGCCCCTATCTCTTGGGCCGGGGTCCTCACCCCATCAACTAGTCCCTCACTTTTCCATACCCGGTCCGCTAGCCTGGGTTTGGAAAAGTAGCAACTGTCCATCTCCTTCACTCACCGTATCTTCGCCTTGAATAGCTTTCGGTAACGTCCGGATCCTCAGCCATTCCCTCCGGATCTCGCGGGGCCGTTTGGATTCTTCCGTCTAAACTTGGCACCTATAAATGGCGTCTTTCCTTCTCTTTCACCTTCTCAAGTCTATCATGGGTCGTTCTCCTCTGAAAGGAAAACGGATTGACTTCGGGTCTCCTTGGCGTCCGCTGCCCTCCAAGCGGACTCGGCCTGAACGGGAACACAAGGAGAAGACTCCTCGCCCAGCCCCTCAGAGGTCTCCTGCTGGCGCTATGTCCTCAGCTTCTCAGCCGCCGACTCCTTCTCGACGCGAGGTCGCTCCGCCATCACGCCATCCGCCTACTCCCACGACTGCCCGAGTGACTTCTCAAGATGGGTCCTTTGTTGAGGTGGCGGTTCCAGAGCAACTTACTTTCAGAATGACCTTCTCGATTCCGCTGGACGACCTAGACGGGCCGGTTACGAGCCTGATGAATGATGAGGATTACGCCCGCTACCTGGAGGTGTATCCGGACGACGAGGAGCCAATTGCGCCACCACTCATGCCAGCTTTCTGGGACTCGTTCTGTCCATCCCCGCTTGGACCATCGGGGGGTTCTTTGGGGGCGACTCCTCCTCGCCTGGCGAGTGATCGTATGTACCGGAGTCGGCCATAGTTCGGAGGAATTTCTTTTAGGAGCATTTTCATATTCCTTTTTGTAATAAGCTCCTTGCCATTTGTATCCTCCTTTTTGCAATAATAATAAATGCTATCCTTGCCTTATGTTTTGTCGTGTTCTATTACGTACTCATCTGGACGACTGGTCAAGGGGTCGGTCACGTCATCAAAGTCTTTTCGGTCTGACACCTGCAAGATTCCCCATATCCTGGGCGAATCCACTTTTTTCTGCGTTGGCGTGCGAATCTCGCTCTTCTTGAGCGGATCTGATGGAATTAATCTCTGACAGAGATTCGCGTCATCCGTCTAATCCGGCTCAGTTATATCAGTTATAATCTCCTCCGCGATTATCGCCTAGGTATTTGCCTTCGTTGGGCTATATAAAGGCCCTTTACAGTTGATGCAAATCGCAATATTCTCCACTTTGCGAAGGTACGGCGCTATGAGTTATAGGGACGGTGATCGCCGCTGGTCCATTCGTAACAAGGAGCATGCTCGTCTGGAGCAACTGAGGCAGAAGAGGTTGGCTAACGGAGGTCGTTTGGTGGGCGACTCGGCCTCAGACCCCATCGTGGTGCTTCCAGACATGCTGGACCTGATGTGTAGGCAGCCCATCGACGTGGAGACGGAACCTGGGGTGGAGATAGAGCCTGTGGTGGAGGATCCCGAACCAATGGCGGAAGAGAAGTGGGAGGCTCCTCCCCTCTTCGGTGTGGCCATGTCGCCGAGCGCTCTGGAGAGGCCCTTGCAAATGATCGATGACGGGAAGCCCGCCGTGTATCTGGACGAAATGCCTGAGCCTGAGCCGAGTCCTCTGCCTTTCCGTTCTCAGTACCTCCTGGAAGGCCCTCCGACCGCTAGCCCGTCGACAGAGAAAGAAGCCAAGCCTTGACTCGTTTTTTTCTCTTGTAATTTGCATCGGCCGAGTGCTGGGCCTTGTAATCTTCGTACTAAATAAATTGTGTGTTTTTCTGTCCGACCCCACATCTTCTTAGTATTTTGTCGTCCGACCTCTGGTCTATGGGACTGATTCCTAGTCTTGCTATGGCGAGACCCTCCTGGTGAGGGAGTCGCCGAGTCTGATTGCCGACCTGGTTACCGGAGTCTCTTCGTGAACTCGGCTGATATCATTCGATGAGCCGGGTTCTACTGGGTCATTCTAGAAGCTTCCAACTCGTATCTCATGGGCCCAGAGGCCATGCCCCACTACGGGCTTCCGGCTTAGCAGGCCGGGTCACTTGACGTTCGACCCTAGGCTAGGACAGACGCGCCGTCTGTGGGCTAACCCTAGGCCTGAACCGTCGCCCCGCCTTTTGAGGCATTAAATGCGGCGTCCCTTCACGTCTCGTCACCTCCACTTCTTCCAACGAGAAGGTGGCACGTGGCCGTCCTTTGAAATTCCTCCCCTTTAAATAGCCATTTCGTCTCTCTTTCCATTCTCTTCTCCATTCTTTCTTCTCAGCTTCAACTTTGAGCTTCTCCGGCCACTCAATACTTCCTCCGATCTCTCTCCTGACTTAGGTAATGTCTTCTTCCTCACATTCTTCTTCTTCTCGTCGTTACTCGGTTGATAACCTTGAGACGACCTCTCCCTCTTCTTCTTCTCCTTCTTCGTCTTCTTCTTCTCCTCCCCGTCGTATGGAACTTCCGGCGGACATTCCATCGACGTCCTCTCTTCGTCGTATGGAACTTCCGGCGGACGTTCCATCGACATCTTCTCTTCCACCGACCCCCTCTTCTTCGGGGGCGGTTACTCCGCTGAGCCCCGCTCCTCTAACGACGGTGGCGGCTCTGCCGGGTGGCGTCGGACGGCCGCGGGGCAAGTTCGATTCCATCGTCCGCCCTTCCGGGTCACCGTCCGTTGTCAATGCGGTGGACCTGGAAATGGCCCAATACCTTCTTGGGCCTTCTGCCGTAGTCCTCGCCCCAGAGGGCCGGCAAATTTACGACCCCCCCCCCCCCCCCCCCCCCCCCGAGGGTTGTGTCGGCATTCATTTGCACTCGGTTGCCTTTGGCTTCCGGGTTCCTCCGTGTCCTTTTCTTTCCCTTTTTTACCGCCATTACAACTTAGTTCCGGGCCAACTAGTGCCCAATTCTCACCGACTCCTCACTTGCTTCGTCAACCTCTGCCATTGGTGGTTGTGCGAGCCGGACCTAGACCTGTTCCGGTATCTTTTCACCGTGAACAAGGTCGGCTCGCACTCGCCGGGCTTTGTTCAAGTCGCCGCTCGCCCGGGGCGGCAGCTTTTCGAGGGGCTGTCCGATTCCATTAAGGACTGGAAGCTCCTCTATTTCTTCGTCCGCCCTGCTTTTTCTTCCTTCACCTTTCCGACCTTGTGGCCGGCCGCTCTATTCAAGCCTTGCTCTCGACGTGCCGTTCCTTCCGATGATGCGGTCCTGGGCGGCGAGTTCTTGAAGGGCTTTGGGCCGTACTCCGTCAAGTACTGGTCCCGAGTCCGGGCCATGGCTAAGCGTGGCTTGCTACCGGAGGGTGCGGCCACCGTAGGTAGTCTTCGTTACCCCTCGTTCCTCTTCTTTTCTTATCTTGCCATATTCCGACTCGGAATACCTCATGGTTTTTCTCCCCTTTTCGCAGGTCCGTACGACTCCGACTCCTCCAGCTCCGACGAAGCGGCTGAACCGACTCCCGAGATGGCGGATAGAGCCGAAAAGATGAGGCGTCGGCTGACCCAGCGCACTTCCGGCACTGCTGCTGCCTCTTCATCCCAACCGTCTCCTGCCCCAAGGCCGACTCCCCCCCCACCTCGAAATGTGGTGGATTTGACTCCGTCGCCAGTGGTGTCGCCCACTCAGCAGCCGCCTCATCCTCAGACAGAGAGCCCCAGCTCTAAGCGCCCGGCTGGTCAAACTGATGAGCCGGCTCCAAAAAGAATCCGGCTGTGCCATGAGGTAGAGGAGGATGCCCAGATCTGGATGGGCGCCTCCTCCGTCCGTAAGTGGTGTGCTAACGTCCTCCTGCCTAAGGACGTGGAGGCGACTCATGCTCTGGGGGACGCGTACATCATCGAGGCCTCGCTGCGCCAGTCGTACCGCGTAAGTGTTTCCCATCTAATTCCTCTCATTCGTTCTTTCCTTTTATTATCTGACTTGTGGCCGTTTCGCAGAACCTCACCTTCCAGATGGAGATGAGTAAGCGGCTGCAGAACTACAGGGCCGAAATGCGGTCTATGGCCCTCAAGCTGCGTCAGACGGAGGAGGCCTTTTTGGAAGAGCAGGCGAAGCACCTCAAGGCGGTGGAGGTGCACAATTCCGAGATGCTGAGGGTCACCCGTCAGTGGGAGGAAGAGCGGGACAAGGTGGCGACGATTGCTGCGACCTCTGTCGAGGAGTACAAGAAGTCGGCTGCCTTCGAGGCGGAGGTGAAGGCGGCGATAGAGGCTCGCCAGAAAGAAATTGCTAAGGAGTGGCTGTCGACGCCGGATGGTGACGAGTTCCTCCTGGACTTGGGCGAGCGTGACTATCGCCTCGGCTTTCGCGAGGCGCAGACAGAGATCCATTCTGCCTTGCTGGTCCGCGACTCCTCTTTCACTCCTGATGGGTGTCGAATCCAACAAATTATAAATTACTTACTCTCAGGAACTGCAATAGTGATGAGTAAGGTCGTACCCTCAGAGATTGGTTAGACTTATTTTAACAAAAGACTTAAACAAGAATGGGACGAGAATTGAAACTTAATTAGCAAAAATAAGTTGACAAATAATATCAAATCTAAAATAATAATAATAATCAATAGCAACTAGTATCCAACTCAAGACATAATATCAATTTAATTCTAACAAGACAGATCATTGATTTCAAGACAAAATTACTCTACTCTTACCAAATTGGTTATGGTTATTAACAAGCTCTAACAACCTATCTTTCCTCACTTTGTCGGTAATCAAAACAGGCTCTTTGATTACTTCCCTAGTTAATAAACAACCCTAAACAAGCTCTTAGGATTTAATTTACTAACAACATTAAAAGAATTAGAAAGACTACCAACTCTAGCCAACAAACTCGCAAGCACGATTCATTTAAGCTAGATTATACATCTCCATAACTTAGATTGAAAATCTATATTATAATCAACTATGTTATTTTACCACTAAGGTTTAGAATACTTAAACAATTACGGATTCAAGCATTCTAAATAGCAATTTACTGAATTGAAAATTGAACAACGAATTCTTTTTGTACAATTAATCAAAGCAGTAATAACAAGATAATAGAAGACATATAAATAATAAGAAGTAAAGATTAATTAAGCTAAATAAATCTCACTGGACTTGAAGAATCAAATATCAATAATCTCTTGAATTGGAAAATTCGAACTCAGTAGTACATTGCAAAAGTGTTTCCAGAATAAAATAAAATTATTCTAAAAACTGACTTCCTTCTACTGAAAAATCCAACCCTATTTATACTAGTTCAGGATCCCAAATAACAGTGAGATTTTGCCGATTCTGCTGTCTACGTACAGGGCCAAAGAAACCAAAAGAAAGATTTTATTTTATTCAAAAGTCAGTTTTTAGAAGTCAGTTTTAGAATAATTTTATTTGGGATCCTGAACTAGTATAAATAGGGTTGGATTTTTCAGTAGAAGGAAGTCAGTTTTTAGAATAATTTTATTTTATTCTGGAAACACTTTTGCAATGTACTACTGAGTTCGAATTTTCCAATTCAAGAGATTATTGATATTTGATTCTTCAAGTCCAGTGAGATTTATTTAGCTTAATTAATCTTTACTTCTTATTATTTATATGTCTTCTATTATCTTGTTATTACTGCTTTGATTAATTGTACAAAAAGAATTCGTTGTTCAATTTTCAATTCAGTAAATTGCTATTTAGAATGCTTGAATCCGTAATTGTTTAAGTATTCTAAACCTTAGTGGTAAAATAACATAGTTGATTATAATATAGATTTTCAATCTAAGTTATGGAGATGTATAATCTAGCTTAAATGAATCGTGCTTGCGAGTTTGTTGGCTAGAGTTGGTAGTCTTTCTAATTCTTTTAATGTTGTTAGTAAATTAAATCCTAAGAGCTTGTTTAGGGTTGTTTATTAACTAGGGAAGTAATCAAAGAGCCTGTTTTGATTACCGACAAAGTGAGGAAAGATAGGTTGTTAGAGCTTGTTAATAACCATAACCAATTTGGTAAGAGTAGAGTAATTTTGTCTTGAAATCAATGATCTGTCTTGTTAGAATTAAATTGATATTATGTCTTGAGTTGGATACTAGTTGCTATTGATTATTATTATTATTTTAGATTTGATATTATTTGTCAACTTATTTTTGCTAATTAAGTTTCAATTCTCGTCCCATTCTTGTTTAAGTCTTTTGTTAAAATAAGTCTAACCAATCTCTGAGGGTACGACCTTACTCATCACTATTGCAGTTCCTGAGAGTAAGTAATTTATAATTTGTTGGATTCGACACCCATCAAATTTTTGGCGCCGTTGCCGGGGAATTCGAAGAAGAAAAAGTCTTGCGTGGCTTCGCCGATTCTGCTGTCTACGTACAGGGCCAAAGAAACCAAAAGAAAGAAAAAGAAGAAATAAGCTAAATGAGGCTTGGGCTGCTGTTTAAAACAATTAAAACATTTAGTTGGGCTAACTAATTAAACAAACATAAAGAACAAATAGTGTTTAGCCCACTTTAATCCCATATAACTCAAGTCTTATTAATTAACAAATATAATATATATATATATATATATATTTCTAATTGCCCAAAATCATCTTTGATGGGGTAAGGACCCCGGCCCAAGAGATAGGGGCCCAAAGGAAATAGAAGTGGGCCAGCATCGAGAGGAGCCCAAAGAGCAGTCAAGTCGAGTCCAGGAGTCGGCCGAGGCCCAAGCCCAGGTAAGGACTCGGCTCGAGGAGCCGTTGAGGGCATTAAAGGGGTTCCTTCAATAGAGAGCCGTTGAAGCATTGAAGACAAGACCCGGTCGGGCTGTTACAAGTCTAGGAGAGCCGTTGGTCGACCGAGTAATAGCGTCCAACGACTCCATATCTTGATTAGCCTTGAAGTCGGCCATTAAGGGCCTTCAAGTCAGCAGAGGAGGAGCCACTATATAAAGGCTCCTCCATTCTTGTAACGAGGACATCTTTTCGGACCGAGAGAGGGGAGAATAACAAAGAATTTCCAAGCATTAACATTATCTCTGAGTTAGACATATATTTTATTGAAAGGTGAATCCACCGACCAAGGTTGTGTTGGACCTCCCTGGGCCCGAAAACCCAAAAACCATCACTGGCGCCGTCTGTGGGGATCGAAACGAAGAGTCACGTGTCCTCTTGAGTGAGGCGAGTCCGAGGAACAACAGTCGAATCAGGAAAACTCCAGACATGGCAGGAAGCGAGGAACAGTCGAGCCGTCACGACAGCGGACGGGAGGCCGACCTGAGAAGCCAGCTGAATAGGAGAAATGCTCGGAGCCAAGAAAACGAGACGACACCGCCGCCGACGCCGCAGATAAACCCGCAATTGCCTCAGGTGCTGCTCACCCCGGAGCAGTTACGCGCAATCGGGCGCGCCTGCGCCGAAGCGAGCCTAGGAGTGAGAGAACAGTCCATCACTCGCCAGTCGCAACGCGAGTTGCAACCGCCTCAGAGGCCCGACAACCGACAATTGAGCCGACAGGCTGAAAGCCAACCGGTACAATCCGTTCATTCCCGGCTAGGTCCCAGCGTTGGGCGTCGGTCGGCAAGGGAACGATTAGGCCGGAAGGAGCCCAGTCGTGCCCCGTTAGCCGCCCGCGACCGACAAGCTGCGCGAGAGAAGAGCCGAGCCAAAAGAGCCAGGACTGAGACTCGTCGCGTGGAGCAACCTCCCCGCAACCCCGTCCAACCGGCTGAGTCTGAAGTCGGCGAAAGCACGGAATCCACGGGAAATCGCACCCGGGAGAGGGTCGAAGTGGCTAACCTAGTACAGGAGGTGCGAAATATGAAAGAACGGATGGAGGGAAAAGCCAAATCCCCAGGGCGTACGTTGCTGACCGCCTTACCCTTCTCAGACGAGGTTATGGCTTTTAAGATACCGAGTGACTTCAAGTTCCCGGAACAAGCCACGTTCGATGGAACCGGCGATCCCCGCGAGCATTTGCTGAGCTATCAGGCCAAGATGCAGGTTTTGGGGGTACGAGACCCGGTCATGTGTCGTGCTTTCTTACCCACGTTAAAGGGGTCGGCGCAAAGGTGGCTGGTGGCGCAGCCCTCAGGGTCGATTCACAACTTTGAAGAGCTGGCAGACCGCTTCATGAGCCATTACGCCGGTAATATTAAGCCACAAAAGGACCTAAATCACTTGGGCGACATCCGTCAAGACGAAGGCGAATCTTTGAAAACCTATCTGGCCCGCTGGCAGAAAGAAATCCAGTCCATAGAAGAGGTCGAGGACCAGACGGCGCTCACCTTCTTCATCGAGTCGCTGCGGTCCGGCCAGCTGTACCGAGACCTGAGGGACAATCGGCCGGCCACCTACGCAGAAGCCATTCATATGGCCAACAAGAGGGCCAATACGGAGCAGGCTATGAAGTTCAAGCGACAGCGCGAAGTCGGCGGATCTGCCAGCGGAAAGAGAACGCGAGCGGAAGCCAAAGAAAGGCGCTCGGACGTGGCTCGGCGACCCGAAGTTAGACGGCCGTACGACCGACCAGTGGTCCCCGCCTATCGGCCGATTCCCGAGCGTCCGGTCCACGAGGTACAAGCGGTTGCCCCGCCTCCGCCTCCGCCGACCGACGATCGCGCGACAAACGAAGAGATAGGTAAGAACGCTAAGTATTGCCGTTATCATAAATCTTATACCCACAGTACGGAGGAGTGCTTCTACCTGAAGAAGATCATGGAGGGCATCATCCAGCAAGGAACCCCGCCTCCTAACCAGTGGAGGCGGAGGCCGGGCAGTCGAGGGGATGAGGAACCCGTCGCCGTTGCTGAGAGCAGTCGAGGCAAACAGCCGGTTCCCGAAGAGGAGGAGGCTCAGTGGCGCCAAAAGCCGGTTATCAACATGATAGTCGGCGGGCCGGAAGGTGGTGATTCAGCGAACACCAGAAAAGCTTGGGCTCGGCAGTTGTACGTCGGGACAGTGTACGGGCGCGAGGAGAACTCCAAAAAGGTGTGTCGAGAGCCCATCGTGTTCACCGACAGAGACTTACCAGCCGGAGAAATACCGCATCGAGATGCGTTGGTTATCGCCATGGACGTCAACGGCATCGTCGTTCGGCGGATCCTGGTGGACACCGGGAGCAGCGTCAACGTGCTATATCTAGAAACCTTCACCAAAATGGGGCTGACTCGAGAACAGCTGAACCCCGTCAAAACTCCCCTCGCCGGCTTCACAGGGGACTCGGTGGAGGCGGAAGGGTCGATCACTCTCCCAGTGGAGATTGGCACGTACCCGGACGTACAGAAACTCAGCATGAAATTTATTGTGGTAGACCTGGCCTGCTCGCATAACGCGATCCTTGGCCGACCGGGTCTTGAGGATTTAGGAGCCTTGATCTCAATTGAGCATCTCTGCCTGAAATTCCGCACACCGAATGGAGTAGGCACGGTACGTTGTGACCGAAAGGTCGCCCGCGACTGCTATCTGCAGGCATGCAGAGGGATGGGCAAACGCGAGATGCAGATCCATGAGATCACTGAGAGGCCCCCGAAGAAGACGATACTACCTCGCCCAGAGCCTGCTGTCGAGTTGGAGGAAGTCGAGATCGACTCTGCATGGCCGGACCGACGGGTCCGAATTGGAGTCGGCCTCTCCGAGACATTGAAAAAAGAAATTGTAAAGGTGCTCCGGGAGCACCGGACGGTTTTCGCCTGGGGCCCAGAGGACATGCCTGGCGTCGACCGATCAATCATATCGCACAAACTCGCCGTAGATCCGAAGCACCGACCGGTCGTACGGAAGAAACGATACCTAGCCAACGACCGGAGGGAATTTGTGAAGAAGGAAGTTGGCACGCTACTAGCGGCCGGGCACGTCCGCGAGGTTAAGTACCCGGAATGGTTGGCCAATGTGGTCCTCGTACCCAAGCCCCCGGCGTGGCGAATGTGCGTGGACTACACCGACCTTAATAAGGCTTGTCCGAAAGACCCGTTTCCCCTACCTCGGATCGACCAGTTAGTCGACAAAATGGCCGGGTCGGCGCTACTGAGTTTCATGGACGCCTTCAGAGGGTACCATCAAATATTTATGCACCCGGCGGATGAGGAGAAGACCGCCTTCCTGACACCGGACGGAGTTTACTGTTACCGGGTCATGCCCTTCGGACTTAAAAATGCCGGGGCTACGTACACCCGAATGGTCGCCCGGTTGTTCCAACATCTGCTTGGGAAATCGATGGCAGCGTATGTCGACGATATGCTCGTCAAGAGCCGGGAGGAGGATAAGCATGCGGAGGAACTGGCTGAATGCTTCAAGGTAATGATGAAATACAACCTTCGGCTGAACCCCAAAAAGTGCGCGTTCGCCGTCCAAGGTGGCAAATTCTTGGGCTACATGGTCACCAAACGAGGCATCGAGCCTAATCTGGAAAAAGTACAGGCCATCATCGACATGCAGCCTCCTACAACCGTCAGGGACCTACAACGGCTGACTGGCCGATTGGCCGCCCTTAGCCGCTTCTTGAGCAAAGCGGCGGATAAGACCGTACCTTTCTTCGAAGCCATGAAGAAGAAGGAGGGATTCGCTTGGACTGCCGAATGTCAACAATCGTTCGAGGAGTTGAAACAGTACCTCTCAACGCCCCCAGTGCTGTCTACCCCCCAGGTGGGCGAGCCTTTATTCTTGTACCTCGCCGCCTCGGCCAAAGCAGTGAGTTCGGTGTTGGTCCGAGAGGAGGACCGAGTCCAGCACCCGGTTTATTACGTAAGTCGCTCGCTGAAGGCCGCTGAGACGCGGTACACCGTTTTGGAAAAGATTGTGTATGCATTGGTAGTCACCGTGCGCAAGCTGACACCCTATTTCCAAGCCCATACCGTACGAGTTTTGACAGACCAGCCGCTCGGAAGCGTGCTAAGAAACCCCTTGTCCTCCGGCCGACTTATAAAGTGGGCCGTAGAGTTGACTCAGTATGGGATTGAGTACCAACCCCGGCCTTCCATTAAGGGTCAAGCCTTGGCCGACTTCCTGGTCGAATGCACGGCAAGTGAGGAAGAAAAGGAACACGCCTCGGAGAGCTGCCCAGGCGAGTGGTGGGAAATGCACGCGGATGGAGCGTCGAGTCGACAACACTGTGGAGGCGGTATCATGCTTATCACTCCGGAAGGGTTCCGGCTATATTACGCTCTGAGATACCGGTTCTCGACATCAAATAATGAGGCCGAGTACGAAGCGGTATTAAACGGCCTCCGACTCGCCAAAGCCCTGGGAGTCGAGCGGCTGCGAATCAAGACTGACTCCAGACTGGTAGTCGGACAGATCTCGGGTACGTGTGAAACTAAGAATGCGAGGATGGCACTATACAAAGAGCGTGCGGTCGAGATGTTAAAAGGGTTCGGGGCTTACGAGATAGAGTACATACCCCGAGCGGACAACATGGAAGCTGACTTATTGTCCAAAATTGCCCTGGAAGGGGTACCGGACCACCTGATAAAAATTTGCCAGAAGGAGGAGCTGAATCGGCCGAGTGTTGAAGAGGCACCACTGGAAGTCCAGCGAGTAGATATCGAGGAATGGGATCGAGGAAAAAATCCCGAAATGTTCTGGATAGAGGATATCCGGCGATTCATAGAAAAAGGCGAGTTACCGGAAGACCCGGGAGTCGCCGCGAGGGTTCGGCGGAAAGCCCCTTCCTTCCAGATCATCGACGGGCAGCTATACAAACAGTCGTTCGAAGGACCCTTACTAAAGTGCCTGCTCAGACTCGAGGCCGAGAAAATAATGGACGAAGCTCATAGAGGCATTTGTGCCGCGCACCAGGGCGCCCACACGCTCGCCCGGAAGTTAGTCGTTCAAGGGTATTATTGGCCAACCATGATGCGAGACTGCATCGAATGGATGTCCAGGTGCGGTGTTTGTCAAGCATTCGCCAGGAAAAACACCCAGTCGGCCACCTTTTATACACCGGTCACCACTGCTATCCCCTTCGCCAAGTGGGGAATAGACTTGTTGGGGCCATTGCCCGTCGCCCCGGGAGGTCTGAAGTTTTGTGTCGTGGCTATCGACTATTTCACCAAATGGGTCGAGGCAGAACCATTGGTTACCATCACTGAGTACCAATGTCGACGTTTTCTGTGGAAAAGGGTGATATGTCGCTTCGGCCTGCCCGAGCACATCGTCAGCGACAATGGGCGACAGTTTGACTGCCAGGCCTTCGCTGATTTCTGCCGCCGACACGGTATCAAGCATACCAAGGTCTCGGTGGCGTACCCACAAGCCAATGGGCAGGTCGAGAATGTGAATCGAACGTTGGTCGACGGGATCCGGAAGAAGCTCGAAGACATCCGGGGAAGTTGGGCGGACGAGCTTGACCGAGTCCTATGGGCTTATCGCACTACCCAGCGGCGAGCGACGGGGGAGAGCCCGTTCTCGCTCGCATACGGCTTCGAGGCCAAGGTTCCAGTCGAAGTAGTCGAGCCCACCTATCGGGTTCGCACCTACTCGGATGCAGCGAACGAAGAGAATTTGCGGATCGAGAAAAATTTCCTAGAAGAAAGGAGGGAAGCCGCGAGTGCACGGATGGTCGAGTACCAGCGGGCGGTGAAAAGATATGGAAGGCAAGCTCATAGATCGCATATGGAATGTCACCCATTTGAAAAGGTTCTATCAGTAGAAAAGGATAGGCCGTGTACGTGCTCAAGGATTCTAAAAATCTAAATAAAGCACATGGGTTACAGTTAATCGTCCCAGGGACTCGGCGAGAAAGAGTTAGGAAACAAGGGCCCAGACCCTTAATCGTTTCCGTGAAAAAGCCAAAAGGAGTCGCCTCGACTGAGGGACTCGGCGAGTATATATAGAAACAACGGGGCACTGACCCTAAACCGTTTCTGAGAAAAGAAAAAGCCTAATGGGTCACCTCGACCGAGGGACTCGGCGAGAAAGAGTTAGGAAACAAGGGCCCAGACCCTTAGTCGTTTCCGTGAAAAAGCCAAAAGGAGTCGCCTCGACTGAGGGACTCGGCGAGTATATATAGAAACAACGGGGCACTGACCCTAAACCGTTTCTGAGAAAAGGAAAAGCCTAATGGGTCACCTCGACCGAGGGACTCGGCGAGAAAGAGTTAGGAAACAAGGGCCCAGACCCTTAGTCGTTTCCGTGAAAAAGCCAAAAGGAGTCGCCTCGACTGAGGGACTCGGCGAGTATATATAGAAACAACGGGGCACTGACCCTAAACCGTTTCTGAGAAAAGAAAAAGCCTAATGGGTCACCTCGACCGAGGGACTCGGCGAGAAAGAGTTAGGAAACAAGGGCCCAGACCCTTAGTCGTTTCCGTGAAAAAGCCAAAAGGAGTCGCCTCGACTGAGGGACTCGGCGAGTATATATAGAAACAACGGAGCACTGACCCTAAACCGTTTCTGAGAAAAGAAAAAGCCTGATGGGTCACCTCGACTGAGGGACTCGGCGAGAAAGAGTTAGGAAACAAGGGCCCAGACCCTTAGTCGTTTCCGTGAAAAAACGGAAAGGAGTCGCCTCGACCGAGGGACTCGGCGAGTATATATAGAAACAACGGGGCACTGACCCTAAACCGTTTCTGAGAAAAGAAAAAGCCTGATGGGTCACCTCGACTGAGGGACTCGGCGAGAAAGAGTTAGGAAACAAGGGCCCAGACCCTTAGTCGTTTCCGTGAAAAAGCTGAAAGGAGTCGCCTCGACTGAGGGACTCGGCGAGTATATATAGAAACAACGGGGCACTGACCCTAAACCGTTCCTGAGAAAAGAAAAAAAAAAAAAAAAAAAAGCCTAATGGGTCGCCTCGACCGAGGGACTCGGCAAGAAAAGATAGGAAACGAGGGCCTGGACCCTTATTCGTGCCTGCGGAAAAGCCTTGAAGAGTCGCCTCGACAGAAGGACTCGGTGAGCAGTTAAAAGAGACTAGGTTAAAGGGCAAAACGCCGAGCTCAAGATAATACGAAAAGGAAGAGAAAAAGAGGAATTTCATTAAAAAAGGCCCGAAAAGGAGGCCAGCCTTTACAAAAGGGGGCTATCCCCAAACAAAACAGCCCTAAACTACGGGGGAGGGGGTGTCGACATCAATCCCTTCGACTTGGGCCCCTGCCGTTGGTCCAGTCAGGGGAACAGAAGAAGGGTCCTCGGCCTGAAGAGAGGACTCGGCGAGCTCAGGAGGTGTCGCTGAAGGAAGAGTCGCCGGATCAGAGGCTGCCGGAAGAGCTGCCGGATCCCCAGTCGCCGACTGTCCTTCAGTCGCCGGAAGAGCTGCCGGATCCCCAGTCGCCGACTGTCCTTCAGTCGCCGGAAGAGCATCGATCACGGGCTTGAGGCCCCAGCTCTCGGGAGTGAAAGAGGAGTCGCGGACCAGCAAGGCAGAATGTATCTCCATCTGCGCCTCGCGAAAGCCGAGGCGATAGTCGCGCTCGCCCAGGTCCAGGAGGAACTCGTCACCGTCCGGCGTCGACAGCCACTCCTTAGCAATCTCCTTTTGGCGAGCCTCTATCGCCGCCTTCACCTCCGCCTCGAAGGCGGCCGACTTCTTGTACTCCTCAACAGAGGTCGCAGCAATCGTCGCTACCTTATCTCGCTCCTCCTCCCACTGACGAGTAACCCTCAGCATCTCAGAGTTGTGCACTTCCACCACCTTGAGGTGCTTCGCCTTCTCTTCCAAAAAGGCCTCCTCCGTCTGACGCAGCTTGTTGGACAGAGACCGCATGTCGGTCAAATAGTTCTGCAGCCGCTTACTCATCTCCATCTGGAAGGCGAGGTTCTGCGAAACGGACACGAGTCAGGTAATGAAAGGAAAGGACGGAGGGAAGGTCAAGGGGGAAACACTTACGCGGTACGATTGGCGCAGTGAGGCCTCGAGGATGTACCCGTCCCCCAGAGCATGAGTCGCCTCTACGTCCTTAGGTAGAAGGACGTTAGCACACCACTTACGGACAGAGGAGGTGCCCATCCAGATCTGGGCATCCTCCTCTACCTCATGGCACAGCCGGATCCTTTTGGGAGCAGACTCGTCAATTTGGACAGCCGGGCGCTTAGAGCCGGAACTCTCTGTCTGAGGAGGAGGTGGCTGTCGGGTGGGCGACACCACTGGTGACGGAGTCAGATCCACCACGTTTTGAGGAGGAGGAGGGAGTCGGCCTGGGAGCCGGAGATGGTAGGGAGGAAGAGGTGGCAGCAGTACCGGAAGAGCGTTGGATCAGTCGACGCCTCATCTTTTCGGCTCTGTCTGCCATCTCGGGAGTCGGTTCAACCGCCTCGTCGGAGCTGGAGGAGTCGGAGTCGTATGGACCTGTAAAAAGGAAAGAGAAAGCATGAGGTGTTCCGAGTCGGAATATGGAGAGATAGGAAAAGGATGAGGGGTAACGAAGACTACCTACGGTGGCCGCACCCTCCGGTAGCAAGCCACGCTTAGCCATGGCCCGGACTCGGGACCAGTACTTGACGGAGTACGGCCCGAAGCCCTTCAAGAACTCGCCGCCCAAGACCGAATCGTCGGAAGGAACGGCACGTCGAGGACAAGGCTTGAACAGAGCGGCCGGCCACAGGGTCGGAAAAGTAAAAGAAGAAAGAGCAGGGCGGACGAAGAAATAAAGGAGCTTCCAATCTTTGATGGAATCGGACAGCCCCTCGAAAAGCTGTCGCCCCGGGCGAGCGGCGACTTGAACAAAGCCCGGCGAGTGCGAGCCAACCTTGTTTACGGTAAATAGATACCGGAACAGGTCGAGGTCCGGCTCGCACAACCACCAGTGGCAGAGATTGATGAAACAAGTAAGGAGTCGGTGAGAATTGGGCACTAATTGGCCCGGAACCAAGTTATAATGGCGGTAAAAAAGAGAGAGAAAAGGACATGGAGGAACTCGGAAGCCAAAGGCAACCGAGTGTAGGTGAATACCGACACAACCCTCGGGTGGGTCGTAAATTTTCCGGCCCTCCAGGGCAAGGACTACGGCCGAGGGCCCAAGAAGATACTGGGCCATCTCCAGATCCGCCGCAGTAGCGACGGACGGCGGCCCGGAGGGGCGGACGATTGGATCGAACTTGCCCCGCGGCCGTATAACGCCACCTGGCAGAGCCGCCACCGTCGTCAGAGGAGCGGGGCTCAGCGGAGTAACCGCCCCCGAAGAAGAGGGGGTCGGAGGAAGAGAAGATGTCGATGGAACGTCCGAGGGAAGTTCCATATGACGGAGAGAAGACGTCAATGGAACGTCCGCCGGAAGTTCCATACGACGAGGAGGAGAAGAGGAAGACGAAGAAGGAGAAGAAGAAGAGGGAGAGGTCGCCTCGGTGTTGTCAACCGAGTGACGACGAGAAGAAGAAGAATGTGAGGAAGAAGACATTACCTAGGTCAGGAAGGAAATTGGAGGAGGAACAGAGTGGCCGGAGAAGCTCGAAGTTGAAACTGAAAAGGAAGACCAGAGAAGAGAGTGGAAAGAGAAACGAAGTGGCTATTTGAAGGGTAGGAATTTCAAAGGGCGGCCACGTGCCACCTTCTCGTTGGAGGGGCTGGAGGTGACGAGACGTGAAGGGACGCCGCATTTAATGCCTCAAAAGGCGGGGCCACGGTTCAGGTCTAGGGTTAGCCCACAGACGGCGCGTCTGCCCTAGGCTAGGGTCGAACGTCACGTGACCCGGCCTGCTAAGCCGGAAGCCCGTAGTGGGCCATGGCCTCTGAGCCCACAAGATACGAGCTGGAAGCTTCTAGAAGCGACCCGGTAGAACCCGGCTCATCAAATGAAATCGGCCGAGCTCACGAAGAAATTCCGGTCGCGGGTCGGCGATCAGACTCGGCGACTCCCTCGGCAAGAGGATCTCGCCATAGCGAGACTAGGGGTCAGTCTCATAGATCCGAGGTCGGGCGACAAAATAGTAAGAAATTGTGAGGTCGGATAGAAAAGCACACTGTTTATTCAAATCAATACGAAGATTACAAGGCCCAGAACTCGGCCGGTGCAAACTACAAGAGAAAAACGGAGTCATGGCTTGGTTTCCTTCTCTGTCGACGAGCGGGCAGCCGGAGGACCCTCTAGAAAGTATTGGGGGCGAAATGGTAGAGGACTCGGCTCAGGCTCTGGCATCTCGTCCAGATACACGGCCGGCTTCCCATCGTCAATCATTTGTAAAGGCCTCTCCAGAGCGCTCGGCGACATGGCAACGCCAAAAAGCGGAGGAACCTCCCACACCTCTTCCTCCTCGGGAGTAGGATTCCCGACCTCTGGCCCGGGATCCTCCACCACAGGCTCCATCTCCACATCGATAGACTCCCTACACATCAGGTCCAGCATGTCCGGAGGCACCACGATGGGGTCTGAAGCCGAGTCGCCCACCAGACGACCTCCGTTAGCCAGCCTTTTCTGCCTCAACTACTCCAGTCGAGCACGCTCCTTGTTGCGAATGGACCAGCGGCGATCACCATCCCTGTGACTCATAGCGCCGTGCTTTCCCAAAATGAAGAGTGATGCGATTTGCATCGACTGTGAAGGGCCTTTATATAGCCCAGGGAAGGCGAATATCTAGGCGATAATTGCGGAGGAGACTGGCATAACTGAGCCGGATTGGACGGATGATGAGAATCTTTGCTAGAGATTAGTTCCATCAGATCCGCCCGGGAAGAGCAAGATTCGCACGCCAACATAGAAAAGATTGGATTTACCCGGGTTATGGAGAATCTTGCAGGTGTCAGACTGAAAAGAACCTGACGATGTGACCGACTCCTTGACCAGTCGTCCGGATGGGTACGCAACAAAACACGACAAAACATAGGGCAAGACGAAAATAGCGCTTTTATTATTATTATGGAAAAGGAGGATACAAGCAGCAAGGAGCTTATTACAAATAATGAATATGAAAATGCTCCTAAAAAGGATTCCTCCGAGCTATGACCAACCCCGGTACTTAAGGTCACTCGCCAGGCGAGGAAGAGTCGCCCCCAAAGAATCCCCCCGATGGTCCAGGGGGAGAGGGGCAGAACGAGTCCCAGAAAGCTGGCATGAGCGGCGGCGCAATGGGTTCCTCATCATCCGGATACGCCTCCTGGTAGCGGGCGTAATCCTCGTCATCCATAAGGCCCGTGACCGGCCCGTCCAGGTCGTCCAGCGGGATGGAGAAAGTCATTTTGAAAGTCAATTGTTCAGGGACGGCCACCTCCACAAAGGATCCATCTTGAGAAGTCACCCTGGCGGTTGCTGGAGTCGGCGGACGAAGCAAAGGCGGCACGACTTCTCGCTGAGGTGGGGTCGGCGGCTGAGAAGCTGAGGAGGTGGCACCAGCAGGAGATCTCCGAGGAGCCGGACGAGAAGCTTTTCTCTTGCTTTCCCTCTCGGGTCGAGTCCGCTTAGAAGGTAGCGGACGCCAAGGAGACCCGAAGTCAATTCGCTTCCCTTTCAAGGGAGAGCGACCCATGATGAGCTTGTGAAGAAAAGAGAGAAGGAAGGAGGCCATTTATAGGTGCCAAGCCTAGATGAAAGAATCTCAACGGCTCCGCGAGATCTGGAGAGGATGGCTGATGATCCGGACGTTACAAGGGGCTATTCAGGGCACGGATACGGTAATTAAAAGAGACGGGCGGTTGCTACTTTTCCAAACCCAGGTTGAAGGACCGGGTATAGGAAAAGTGAGGGACTAGTTGATGGGGTAAGGACCCCGGCCCAAGAGATAGGGGCCCAAAGGAAATAGAAGTGGGCCAGCATCGAGAGGAGCCCAAAGAGCAGTCAAGTCGAGTCCAGGAGTCGGCCGAGGCCCAAGCCCAGGAAAGGACCCGGCTCGAGGAGCCGTTGAGGGCATTAAAGGGGTTCCTTCAATAGAGAGCCGTTGAAGCATTGAAGACAAGACCCGGTCGGGCTGTTACAAGTCTAGGAGAGCCGTTGGTCGACCGAGTAATAGCGTCCAACGGCTCCATATCTTGATTAGCCTTGAAGTCGGCCATTAAGGGCCTTCAAGTCAGCAGAGGAGGAGCCACTATATAAAGGCTCCTCCATTCTTGTAACGAGGACATCTTTTCGGACCGAGAGAGGGGAGAATAACAAAGAATTTCCAAGCATTAACATTATCTCTGAGTTAGACATATATTTTATTGAAAGGTGAATCCACCGACCAAGGTTGTGTTGGACCTCCCTGGGCCCGAAAACCCAAAAACCATCAATCTTTAAGCTTAATTATTTAAATAATTAACATATTAGTTCAAAATATAAAATAATGTTCAAAATCAATGTAATATTAAATAAATAAAATTAATTTATTATAAAGACTAATCTAAATTAAATATAAAAATAGTGCTTATCAACTCCCGAGAGCTGGGGCCTCAAGCCCGTGATAGATGCTCTTCCGGCGACGGAAGGACAGTCGGCGACTGTGGACCCGGCAGCTCTTCCGGCAGCCTCTGATCCGACGTCTCTTCCTTCAGCAACACTTCCTGAGCTCGCCGAGTCCTCTCTTCAGGCCGAGGACCCTTCTTCTGTTCCCCTGACTGGACCAACGGCAGGGGCTCAAGTCGAAGGGATTGATGTCGACACCCCCTCCCCAGTAGTTTAGGGCTATTCTTTTGGGATAGTCCCTT
Organism: Ipomoea nil; assembly: GCF_001879475.1. Taxonomy (NCBI): domain Eukaryota; kingdom Viridiplantae; phylum Streptophyta; class Magnoliopsida; order Solanales; family Convolvulaceae; genus Ipomoea; species Ipomoea nil. The sequence goes on from NW_017619482.1 coordinate 1,235,268, forward strand.
TTGTAAAGGCTGGCCTCCTTCTCGGGCCCTTTTTTTTTTTTTTTTTTTTTTTAAACTTTAATAAAATTCCCATTTTCTCTTCCTTTGCGTATTATCTTGGGCTCGACACCTTTTCTTTAACCTTGTTTCTTTAGTTGTTCACCGAGTCCCTTCAATCGAGGCGACTCTTCATGGCTTTTTCCACGGAAACGACTAAGGGTCTGGGCCCTTGTTTCCTAAATCTTTCTCGCCGAGTCCCTCAGTCGAGGCGACTCCTTAGGCTTTTACTTTCTCAGAAACGTTTCAGGGTCAGTGCCCCATTGTTTCTTTACATACTCGCCGAGTCCCTCAGTCGAGGCGAATCCTCTTTGGCTTTTTCACGGAAACGACTAAGGGTCTGGGCCCTTGTTTCCTAACTCTTTCTCGCCGAGTCCCTCAGTCGAGGCGACTCCTTAGGCTTTTACTTTCTCAGAAACGTTTCAGGGTCAGTGCCCCATTGTTTCTTTATATACTCGCCGAGTCCCTCAGTCGAGGCGACTCCTCTTTGGCTTTTTCACGGAAACGACTAAGGGTCTGGGCCCTTGTTTCCTAACTCTTTCTCGCCGAGTCCCTCAGTCGAGGCGACTCCTTAGGCTTTTACTTTCTCAGAAACGTTTCAGGGTCAGTGCCCCATTGTTTCTTTATATACTCGCCGAGTCCCTTAGTCGAGGCGACTCCTCTTTGGCTTTTTCACGGAAACGACTAAGGGTCCGGGCCCTTGTTTCCTAACTCTTTCTCGCCGAGTCCCTCAGTCGAGGCGACTCCTTAGGCTTTTACTTTCTCAGAAACGTTTCAGGGTCAGTGCCCCATTGTTTCTTTATATACTCGCCGAGTCCCTCAGTCGAGGCGACTCCTCTTTGGCTTTTTCACGGAAACGACTAAGGGTCTGGGCCCTTGTTTCCTAACTCTTTCTCGCTGAGTCCCTCAGTCGAGGCGACTCCTTAGGCTTTTACTTTCTCAGAAACGTTTCAGGGTCAGTGCCCCATTGTTTCTTTATATACTCGCTGATGGGGTGTGAACCCCGTGGGCTCGGGGCCCAAGAAGAAAAGAGATAAAGCCCAGACAAAGAAGGGAAGCCTAAGAAGAAAATGGAACAAGCCCAAAAGAGATACGAGCCAAACCGAGGAGTCGGTTGGCCCAGGAGTCGGCTCGACCCGGAGGTCGGCACGGGTAGAGGGTCGGACTAACTAGCCGTTATTCCTAATTATCTACCCTTAAAAGTCCTATTTATCTACCTCATCCATAACCCCCAAATAAAGGCTACCTATTAAGTCTCCCACTTATTACCCCACTAATAACCAAGTTAATACCTATTAACTACCCTACTAAATGGTCCAACGGACACTTTTGGGGATGGGCTAGCTATAAAAGGAGGAGAAGACAAGAAGAAAGGGGGGATCCATTCACTCATTCATACACACATGGGAGAACTCTCCCAAATACTACCACTCACTATTCTTTCATCCCCAAGAAGGCTCCATCACTCTCCCAAAGAGGAGGCACTCTTCCACAACCACTCTCCACTCGTCCAAGCAAGAAGACCACATGAAGAAGACTCTATATGGGAAGACTCCACCACTCTTCCACATACTCCATCTCAATGTACAAAGTATAGCTCTCTCCTTACACAAGATTTCCATATTACATATACAAAATAGCCACACAACATGTACAAAAGCACCTACAAAACACATAGTGGAGTTAGGCTTGGCACCGCCCAAAAAGGCCCGTGGTTTTCCTTTCGGTTTCCACGTACAAAAGCATTGAGTTACATGTTTCTACTTATTTTTCTATAAGCCGCATGTGAAAGGTGAATCCACCGACCAAGGTTGTGTTGGACATCCTTGGGCCCGAAAACCCAAAAACCAACACTGGCGCCGTCTGTGGGGATCGTGACAAAAGGTTTCGTTTGCCTCTTTGTCTGAGCAATTTCGGAGAGCGTTCGGTCACTACGGACGGGAGATTGAGAAGGTTCACGGAGAGCCGTGGACCAAGAAGAGAATTAGAGGAGACTCAAGTAAAGAAGCTGTGCGTTGAGGTCTACAAGAGGTAACCCTAAATTAGACGTAATATTTAAATTGTAGTTGTTAGCAAAGAGTGGTCGGTCCATCACACTGAGGGACTCGGCCGGGGGAATCAAGAAATCGGGACGCCGAATAAATGATTCCCCCACCAAGACCTTAACGGTAGACACCGTGGTCAAAGTTATTTTATCCGCTATTACTCTTGATTATGCAAAAAGCTATGTCTATATTGAGTCAGACAAGCAATATGTTGTTAAGAGGAGACTCTCCAGTATACACATTCTAATACCGTCACAACAAGAAAATCAAGCCCACTGAATCAATTGCAAGGTGGGCTGTAGCCGCCTGCCGACACAAGATAGATCTGACACGTCATGTCTGCTGTACTGAGATAAAAGCATAGCGAAAATGGAAAATTTAAGGAAAATGAGGGGAAATGGAGATTTGTAATCTCAAAGCAGTCTGGGGGGGCATTTAAAGGATCGACAGCCGAGTTCGTATAGTTGGGCGAAGAATTCTGCAGTCAACGAGAAACCCTCGGCATAGCAATCTGGTCAGCCGCCGACCGCTCATTCTGAACCTATGCTGTCCTTGCCGACTCCTTTAGTCGACTGGAGCTTCAGTCGGCTGGTTAAACAGCGAGGTGATCCCGTGACTCGGACAATAGACTCGGACTCGGACGTCCTTCAGGAACCCTGCCAGCCACCGCCCTTCACGCCATTATACAGATGCAGCCATCGAGCGAGTAGAATGTTGCTCTCCTCAAGGAGTCGGACACGGTGATTACCTGAGCCGGAATGAGGGGTCGATAAAAAAAAAAAAAAAAAAAAAAGAAGAAGCTGGCAGTCGATACACATGAAGACAGATCAGACACGGCATATCTCACTGTGTTGGCGATTAAAAAATTTTCAACTTTCCAGAATATAAAGCAGATAAGAATTCCAATGAAGCGTATAGTGGTCGCGAATCGGAGTCGGCAGCTAGGGGAATGCGCATGACAGACATGGGAATTACTTTTTGTGAAGTCTACCAGACACATTTATGCATGAAAATTATTATATCTAGAAAAAGGCATCTTGGAGATTTCCCATGGTGGATACATACAGTACATGGCAACAGTGCACCTAAAGAAAGGCAAAAAAAACACAACTCCAAAAATTTGTGTTCTACCCGTTTGAAGGCCGGTGAAGCTGCTTGTTCAGGACTTGCTTAGGTGGCAGCGAATGAGGGCCATATTGATGCTTGAAGAAATCAAGGTGCTAAGGCAGTAAGTAACTCCAGCATGCGAGTATCAATTTAGCAAAATGAAGCAATTTTCAATAAACGTCTCCAGATACACATACCAACAAGATAAGGATAGAGATTGAGTCACGTAGCACTTCTGCCATCCGCGAGATAAACGCCACCGGCAAGGAGCCGGATATTGCTCTCTCCCCGACTTGACTGGAGTCGGACTGGGATGTAGTGCTCAGCCGGGGACCACCACCTAAATCGGCTCCCATGCGCTCCATGGTTCCATCTCGGTAACACATATAATCGATACACTCGCAGACTCCTTCATCTCTATGTAGGCTGCGTCGACTCACCCAGGTTTGGTGCACTGTCGAACACCGCCTACGACGTCAACCAGACTCGAGCTCGGACGTGGAAAATGAAGACAATCCATCCTTGGCATCCTATTTGGTGCGACTCCAAGAGAGCAGAATCCAGGAAGACTAAAGGATTCAGCAGTCAAGGACTCGGCCATCATACGGCATGTCGCGGAGTTGGAACAATGGAGTAAGCGGTAGAGTCAGAGTCGACACTAGAACAGAGGTGAACGATGGGCTCGGACTCGGCCTCCCCCTTGCGCGGATTCTTCATTCTCGTCGTGTGACGAGGAGTTTTGGAAGCTCTTCCCTTGCGGTTGTGATGGAAAAATAGTCTGAGTAAATTGGTGGCCTGCGAACGCACAAATGGGATGCTGCTCATGAAATCTACACTCCAAAAATATGGATGAGTCCTTGAATATTGTCTGACTTGGCCAGGAACTCGCTAGAACAAAATTGAAGCATTCCTTACATGTTCAGTAAAATATGTGATAGGAGGAAGCAAGAAGTCATCAAACTTGTTGTCTAACTGAGGGACTTGGAGCTACAGTCGCTGATCCGTGGTCGAGTTTTTACTCCTACGGTCGAAGGCAACGTAGGGACTCGGATTGGGACTACAATTGCTGATCCTATGGTCGAGTCCTGCTCCCACGGTCGAAGGCAACGCGTGGATCCTGTGGTCGAGTCTTACTCCCACAGTCGAAGGCAACGCGTGGTGAAGGAGGAAGAAGCTAAAAGGGGCAGCTCAAACCGCGGCCGCCGAGCTCAAAGTGTTCCGGCACTAAGTCGACGGTTGCTCTTATTCAGATTCGTAATGAGTCGGACTCGGACACGGTGCCCCTATTCTTCCACGCGTTCCCCCGGCCAAAAGAGACAGTGTCAGTCGTATGTACGTGGCAAATATGGTAGAGGGATGATGTCAACAAAGCTTGTAAAGGTACTTGGCAGGCAAAGAGTCGGCCGCCATGTCATGGAGTCGGAGCCGGAATCTGAGAATTTATGCTAAAGTCTTGTATATGCCATGATTGAAACAATGCATCCTAACATGGAGCACTCGGATCGCGAGCACCGGTAGAACACACAGACTGCCGCTTGCCATCATCGCTGAAGATCGAGCGCAAACAATTCTCCTGCCAAAACACCAATCAGACGAGGAAGTTGCAAGAAGACGTTGTTATTGTCACTACCATCGCCCTCACCGACCGGCCATCTCCGCTGCAACTGCCTCTGCCATGTTATCTAAGCAGTCGGCCATCATCCATGCAGGAAGCCGGAAATTAGTAAAGGTACTTGGCGGGGAGAATGATCGACTCGGACGACGGTCAGGCGGTGTGCTCGGATTCAGCGCAGTATGGCGACTGAAGGAACTCGACAATATATATTTCAATTGGAGGACTCCCGTTCAAGGAATGAAATGAATTCTGCAGTCCACAAGAAGAGTGGGCACATGGCGGATTCAGCGCAAGAAATTGATCAACAGAGCATGTTGACAAGCTTCTCACATCCGACTCTTCTTCCATAGAAAGCACCCCGAGCGCGAAGCTGACTGCGTTAGGAAGGTCAGCTTCAACGATGATTGCAGTCGGCTGGCCTGGTGTGGTTCAACAGCAGCAGGTGGCTGTCTTAAAGAAAGATATGGACGCGTTCGAAGCTTTATGGTTATGCTCGCCCATGGCCCTGAAGGCTTCAGCTCGTGCAAAATGGTATCTCTAACCCCAAAGCTATCAATAGCTCAAATGATCTCAATATATTGTTTGCATTGATTATCCGAGACTGAATTGAGGTTCAAAGTGGTGAGTCCAAAGTGATTCGGACTCGGGCGTGGAGAATGAGGGTACGACCCGGTGACCCGGACAAGCTAAGCATGCCGACTGCCCGACTCGCCATAACGAAATCATGGGCAAGCCATGCATGGAAAGTCTATACTTACGAGCAGAGAAACCCAAAATCAGCCATTAGTAGATTGCATGGACAGCACAGAAACGAACAATAAGGGTTAGGAAAGTTATGAGCTCGCACAGGTTCATGCTAATCCTATGTGAATTATGTGTCGAGATGCTGAGATGGGGCAATTTGAAGTTACTTTTTCGGGGGTGATATATTTGGAGGAATGGCATGGATTGAGCACGTGGCTGACTGCCCTGTATAAGGAAAAGAGTATGATCCTGGCCACTAAATATGTAAAGCAAAATGATTAGCAAGCAAGGAGTCGACGAAAGAACAGGAACATTATGATACCCCCAACTCGCCAAGTAGTGAGGGGCTAGAAGGTTACTGACCGTAGCAGGGCTGACAATTTGCGTTAAAATTATATATGACATGTCGAAGACGAAGACTCCCGGTTGGTCGGTTTTCAAACATCTCGGAAGTGATTCATCCAAATCAACTATGGAGCACTCAGATCGCGAGAGACACCGTCCTCCCCTACGGACACCGAAGCCAGCTCCTGCCGGCGATGAAAGCTCCGCCATAATGAGGAAGAATGACCACAGATTTCGGCGACCTCTGCCTAGCTACACGACTCTGCCGAGTCCGCAACCAAAGCCATCAATCTCACCGCCGAGTCCAAGTCCACTTCCGGCGAGTAGAGGAATGAAGATTGCTCCGACCGATCTTCGCGCCGACACCCTCCTTGCCGACTGCATGACCTTCAGCCGACTGAAGCCTCCACAGTAACAGCCGGAAGCGTGTGGTTAGACAGCAAGATAGTCCGATAACTCGGACTCGGACTCGGCGAACCTTCGCCACTGCAACAATAGGTGCTGCCGTGATCTTCGCCATTGGTTAGAGTGGTCGGGTCCATCACTGTTTTGCGTTTCTTTTTCCCCAAAAGTACCAATGGAGATTTTCTCCCAATCATCTTCATTACAGCACGAACCTCCAGAGAATCGTTCATCAACACACCCCTGCTATCTCTCCCAAAATAGTCGCCGGAGCGATGAGTCTCATTCGGACGACCGAATGACCAAGCTAAATGATCTGATACTGTGCTTGGCGATGTCGGGTGGCGGCTACAGCAACTAAGTGTCAGTTTCAACCGGATAATCTGAGTTGCCGACCCAAGCTAATTATATACCATCGGCGCGGCCAGACTCACGATTTGGCATTGTAACAGTTCGCAAGGCAAACAATCATTTAAAAAGTGCGGTGGTCGTCCGTATTGCGTCTTGGAATCCTCCCCTTTGCTGGTCGTATTCTACCCCCGCCGCAGAAAAGCATGGGACTGGAGTGGTTGGTGTTAGAATGATGGTTGATGATCCTGTCTCGCAGAAATTTTCCTTGCGGCAGTAATGGTGGTCGGCTACAGAGTCATACTCGGGTGTGGCTCTCTTTCCGACCCTTCCCGAGTCGGACTCGGATGCAGTGTTGGGAAGTGTAGGGCTCGGCAGTCCATTTGGCGGACTTAGGAGAAGGTTTGTGGTTGGAACGGAAGCCACCGCCACAGCTGCTCGTGGGCCACGGCCGCTCACATATTTTGCCGACGCAACCCCGAGCGATCGCCGAGCAACCGCCGGCCATGGATAGCCCTGTCACAACCGATGACCTCCTCTGGTGTTCATTTTGAAATCAGCAACAATAGGCTCCCGAACCTGTTAAAGAAAGAATGTCTACATGGCAATAAAGGGAAATCGGAAAATTATGCTTCTAACGCCGAAGTCAGCCGCTCTTTTGCGATCAAAAATCATAAAGGGAGAGTTTGAAGTTAACTTGTCTGATGAAGAAAAGTATCAGGAAGAAGGAATAACGTGCGACATATTTGCAAAAAAGAAGAATAACGTACATAGCATATTTAAAGAAAGGGAGAAGAATGAGCAATTTTGTCAACTTGCCATTCCCATACGCACTTGTACATGGAATAATTTCCTACTTGCATGCTGATTGATGATGGTCTCAAAACTGGAGCTATTTAGCGGAAAAATCCTAAAGCGGGACACATCTCGTAACCTGCCTACAACTGTCCTAGTGCACCTTGAAATGTGTTACATTCAATGCTATGGAGATTAAAAAATTCAATTGTGTAGGATTGGTAAAAGCCATGGAAGAAAATAAGGAGGCCAGGGCTCGACTCCTCTCGCCCCAGCGTTAATATTTTTTCAGCTCGGTGGGAAATACTAAGGTGCTTCAAAACCGACTGCCTGAGTATTATCATTTACGCGAGGTTTGAAGGATGGATTTTTCGACATATGGCGAGCTTAATTTCCAGTCACATGTGCCGCCAGCTCGGTGGGAAATACTAAGGTGCTTCAAAACCGACTGCCTGAGTATTATCATTTACGCGAGGTTTGAAGGATGGATTTTTCGACATATGGCGAGCTTAATTTCCAGTCACATGTGCCGCACAATAGACTTGGATATATTCTGGGCATGGCAAGAAAATATATTCCAAGATATTGCTCATGGTATTTCTCATCTACAAGGGGCTACATAAAGGAAGGAAAAGTAAAGCTACAACCGAGAATCACCCCGACTAAAAGACGCGAGTCAGTAAAGAAAGAACCAAGAGTCCAAGCTCTCAGAAGTTTGTTAGAAAAGAATAATCATAGCCAGGACTCGCCTCGAGCAGGGACTCGGCGAGAGAAAATGAAAAGAAACAAGGGCTAGGACCCTTAGAAAAAGCCTAATGGGTCGCCTCGACCGAGGGACTCGGCAAGAAAAGATAGGAAACAAGGGCCCAGACCCTTAGACGTTTCCGAGAAAAAGCCTACAGGAGTCGCCTCGACTGAGGGACTCGGCGAGTATTGAGAGAAACGACGGGGCACTGACCCTAAACTGTTTCTGAGATAGAAAAAGCCTAATGGGTCGCCTCGACCGAGGGACTCGGCAAGAAAAGATAGGAAACAAGGGCCCAGACCCTTAGACGTTTCCGAGAAAAAGCCTACAGGAGTCGCCTCGACTGAGGGACTCGGCGAGTATTGAGAGAAACGACGGGGCACTGACCCTAAACTGTTTCTGAGATAGAAAAAGCCTAATGGGTCGCCTCGACCGAGGGACTCGGCAAGAAAAGATAGGAAACAAGTGCCCAGACCCTTAGACGTTTCCGAGAAAAAGCCTACAGGAGTCGCCTCGACTGAGGGACTCGGCGAGTATTGAGAGAAACAACGGGGCACTGACCCTAAACTGTTTCTGAGATAGAAAAAGCCTAATGGGTCGCCTCGACCGAGGGACTCGGCAAGAAAAGATAGGAAACAAGGGCCCAGACCCTTAGACGTTTCCGAGAAAAAGCCAAAAGGAGTCGCCTCGACTAAGGGACTCGGCGAGAAATTAAAGAAACAACGGGGCACTGACCCTAAATCGTTTCTAAGTAAAGAAAAAGCCTACAGGGGTCGCCTCGACTGAGGGACTCGCCGAGAAAAGAGAAAAGAAACAAGGGCTCCGACCCTTAGACGTTTCTTAGAGAAAAAGAGAAAAGAAACAAGGGTTCCGACCCTTAGACGTTTCTAGAGAAAAGAGGAAAGAAACAAGGGTTCCGACCCTTAGACGTTTCTAGAGAAAAAGAGAAAAGAAACAAGGGTTCCGACCCTTAGACGTTTCTAGAGAAAAGAGAAAAGAAACAAGGGTTCCGACCCTTAGACATTTCTAGAGAAAAGAGAAAAGAAACAAGGGTTCCGACCCTTAGACGTTTCTTAGAGAAAAAGAGAAAAGAAACAAGGGTTCCGACCCTTAGACGTTTCTAGAGAAAAGAGGAAAGAAACAAGGGTTCCGACCCTTAGACGTTTCTAGAGAAAAAGAGAAAAGAAACAAGGGTTCCAACCCTTAGACATTTTTAGAGGGAAAAGGAGCTACCACCGAAGAGTCGCCTCGACTGAGGGACTCGGCGAATAAAGAAGGAATCGAGGGTCCGAACCATTAGAAGTTTATTAAAGAAAGAAAAAGTTACAGCCAAGATTCACTTCGACGGCTAAAGAGAAAGGGGCTCAGAGCCAGAAGGCCATATCCACTGAAGCAGTCGGTCATATGGCAAACAAAGAGAAGTCATGAGGATGGAGTCGTGTAGAATGTTGAATAAAGAGTCGGCAAAAATCGAGGGGGCTAATAAAGGAAATTTTGAGGCAAGACAATATACTTTTCCATGCCCTGCTAAGCACGAGACATAGAAAAGTGAGGGACTAGTTGATGGGGTGTGAACCCCGTGGGCTCGGGGCCCAAGAAGAAAAGAGATAAAGCCCAGACAAAGAAGGGAAGCCCATGAAGAAAATGGAACAAACCCAAAAGAGATACGAGCCAAACCGAGGAGTCGGTTGGCCCAGGAGTCGGCTCGACCCGGAGGTCGGCACGGGTAGAGGGTCGGACTAACTAGCCGTTATTCCTAATTATCTACCCTTAAAAGTCCTATTTATCTACCTCATCCATAACCCCCAAATAAAGGCTACCTATTAAGTCTCCCACTTATTACCCCACTAATAACCAAGTTAATACCTATTAACTACCCTACTAAATGGTCCAACGGACACTTTTGGGGATGGGCTAGCTATAAAAGGAGGAGAAGACAAGAAGAAAGGGGGGGATCCATTCACTCATTCATACACACATGGGAGGACTCTCCCAAATACTACCACTCACTATTCTTTCATCCCCAAGAAGGCTCCATCACTCTCCCAAAGAGGAGGCACTCTTCCACAACCACTCTCCACTCGTCCAAGCAAGAAGACCACATGAAGAAGACTCTATATGGGAAGACTCCACCACTCTTCCACATACTCCATCTCAATGTACAAAGTATAGCTCTCTCCTTACACAAGATTTCCATATTACATATACAAAATAGCCACACAACATGTACAAAAGCACCTACAAAACACATAGTGGAGTTAGGCTTGGCACCGCCCAAAAAGGCCCGTGGTTTTCCTTTCGGTTTCCACGTACAAAAGCATTGAGTTACATGTTTCTACTTATTTTTCTATAAGCCGCATGTGAAAGGTGAATCCACCGACCAAGGTTGTGTTGGACCTCCTTGGGCCCGAAAACCCAAAAACCAACACTCGCCGAGTCCCTCAGTCGAGGTGACTCCACTTTGGCTTTTTCACGGAAACGACTAAGGGTCTGGGCCCTTGTTTCCTAACTCTTTCTCGCCGAGTCCCTCAGTCGAGGCGACTCCTTAGGCTTTTACTTTCTCAGAAACGTTTCAGGGTCAGTGCCCCATTGTTTCTTTATATACTCGCCGAGTCCCTCAGTCGAGGCGACTCCTCTTTGGCTTTTTCATGGAAACGACTAAGGGTCTGGGCCCTTGTTTCCTAACTCTTTCTCGCCGAGTCCCTCAGTCGAGGCGACTCCTTAGGCTTTTACTTTCTCAGAAACGTTTAAGGGTCAGTGCCCCATTGTTTCTTTATATACTCGCCGAGTCCCTCAGTCGAGGCGACTCCTCTTTGGCTTTTCACGGAAACGACTAAGGGTCTGGGCCCTTGTTTCCTAACTCTTTCTCGCCGAGTCCCTCAGTCGAGGCGACTCCTTAGGCTTTTACTTTCTCAGAAACGTTTCAGGGTCAGTGCCCCATTGTTTCTTTATATACTCGCCTAGTCCCTCAGTCGAGGCGACTCCTCTTTGGCTTTTCACGGAAACGACTAAGGGTCTGGGCCCTTGTTTCCTAACTCTTTCTCGCCGAGTCCCTCAGTCGAGACGACTCCTTAGGCTTTTACTTTCTCAGAAACGTTTCAGGGTCAGTGCCCCATTGTTTCTTTATATACTCGCCGAGTCCCTCAGTCGAGGCGACTCCTCTTTGGCTTTTTCACGGAAACGACTAAGGGTCTGGGCCCTTGTTTCGTAACTCTTTCTCGCCGAGTCCCTCAGTCGAGGCGACTCCTTAGGCTTTTACTTTCTCAGAAACGTTTCAGGGTCAGTGCCCCATTGTTTCTTTATATACTCGCCGAGTCCCTTAGTCGAGGCGACTCGTCTTTGGCTTTTTCACGGAAACGACTAAGGGTCTGGGCCCTTGTTTCCTAACTCTTTCTCGCCGAGTCCCTCAGTCGAGGCGACTCCTTAGGCTTTTACTTTCTCAGAAACGTTTCAGGGTCAGTGCCCCATTGTTTCATTATATACTCGCCTAGTCCCTCAGTCGAGGCGACTCCTTAGGCTTTTACTTTCTCAGAAACGTTTCAGGGTCAGTGCCCCATTGTTTCTTTATATACTCGCCGAGTCCCTCAGTCGAGGCGACTCCTCTTTGGCTTTTCACAGAAACGACTAAGGGTCTGGGCCCTTGTTTCGTAACTCTTTCTCGCCGAGTCCCTCAGTCGAGGCGACTCCTTAGGCTTTTACTTTCTCAGAAACGTTTCAGGGTCAGTGCCCCATTGTTTCTTTATATACTCGCCGAGTCCCTCAGTCGAGGCGACTCCTCTTTGGCTTTTCACGGAAACGACTAAGGGTCTGGGCCCTTGTTTCCTAACTCTTTCTCGCCGAGTCCCTCAGTCGAGGCGACTCCTTAGGCTTTTACTTTCTCAGAAACGTTTCAGGGTCAGTGCCCCATTGTTTCTTTATATACTCGCCGAGTCCCTCAGTCGAGGCGACTCCTCTTTGGCTTTTTCACGGAAACGACTAAGGGTCTGGGCCCTTGTTTCGTAACTCTTTCTCGCCGAGTCCCTCAGTCGAGGCGACTCCTTAGGCTTTTACTTTCTCAGAAACGTTTCAGGGTCAGTGCCCCATTGTTTCTTTATATACTCGCCGAGTCCCTTAGTCGAGGCGACTCGTCTTTGGCTTTTTCACGGAAACGACTAAGGGTCTGGGCCCTTGTTTCCTAACTCTTTCTCGCCGAGTCCCTCAGTCGAGGCGACTCCTTAGGCTTTTACTTTCTCAGAAACGTTTCAGGGTCAGTGCCCCATTGTTTCTTTATATACTCGCCTAGTCCCTCAGTCGAGGCGACTCCTCTTTGGCTTTTTCACGGAAACGACTAAGGGTCTGGGCCCTTGTTTCCTAACTCTTTCTCGCCGAGTCCCTCAGTCGAGGCGACTCCTTAGGCTTTTACTTTCTCAGAAACGTTTCAGGGTCAGTGCCCCATTGCTTCTTTATATACTCGCCGAGTCCCTCAGTCGAGGCGACCCCTCTTTGGCTTTTTCACGGAAACGATTAAGGGTCTGGGCCCTTGTTTCCTAACTCTTTCTCGCCGAGTCCCTCAGTCGAGGCGACTCCTTAGGCTTTTACTTTCTTAGAAACGTTTAGGGTCAGTGCCCCGTTGTTTCTTTAAATACTCGCCGAGTCCCTCAGTCGAGGCGACTCCTCTTTGGCTTTTTCACGGAAACGACTAAGGGTCTGGGCCCTTGTTTCCTAACTCTTTCTCGCCGGGTCCCTGGAGTGGTTAACCGTAACTCGTACTTTTATTCAAGTCTTTCAGGACCCGCGGGCCCATACATGTTTTGCCACTTTCTATTGATAAAACTTCTTCAGGTGGATAACGTTCCAGATTCGATCCACGGGCTTGCCCTCCATTGTTTCCAGTTTGTAGGTCCCCGCTTGGACAACCGCGGCGATGCGGTATGGTCCCTCCCACTTGATCGCAAGCTTCCCCCCTTCTGTGGGTTGACTGGCCTGTCGATCCCCTAGCACGAGGTCGCCGACCTGGAAGGCTCGCGGACGAATCCGCCGATCGCGATATCTTTTCACCGCCTGTTAGTATTCAGCCATTCGCGCACTCGCGGCTTCCCTCTTTTCTTCTAAGAAATTTTTCTCAATTAGAAGACTCTCTTCGTTCTCCGTGTCTGAATAGGTACGGACCCGGTGAGTGGGCTCGATCACCTCAATTGGAACCTTGGCCTCAAAGCCATACGCGAGGGAGAACGGACTCTCTCCCGTTGCTCGTCGTTGGGTGGTGCGATAAGCCCATAGGACTCGGTCAAGCTCATCCGCCCAGTTCCCTCGAATGTCTTCCAATTTCTTCCGAATTCCATCCACTAGCGTTCGGTTCACATTCTCGACTTGTCCATTGGCTTGTGGGTATGCTACCGACACCTTAGTGTGGCGAATTTCATGTCGGCGGCAGAAGTCGGTGAATGCCTGGCAATCGAACTGTCGTCCGTTGTCGCTAACGATGTGCTCGGGCAGGCCGAAGCGGCAAATTACTCTTTTCCACAAAAAGCGTCGACATTGGTACTCGGTGATGGTGGCCAGTGGTTCCGCCTCGACACACTTGGTGAAGTAGTCGATAGCTACGACACAGAACTTCAAGCCTCCGGGGGCGACTGGCAATGGGCCCAGCAAATCAATCCCCCACTTGGCAAATGGGATAGCGGTGGTGACCGGCGTGTAAAAAGTAGCTGGCCGAGTATCTTTCTTGGCGAATGCTTGGCAAACGCTGCACTTGGATATCCATTCAATACAGTCTCGCATCATGGTGGGCCAATAATATCCTTGGACGACTAACTTCCGAGCGAGTGTGTGGGCACCCTGGTGCGCGGCACAGATGCCCCTATGGGCTTCGTCCATTATTTTCTCGGCCTCGGCCTGAGCAAACATCTTAGCAAAGGTCCTCCGAACGACCGTTTATATAACTGCCCATCAACGATCTGGAAAGAGGGGGCCTTTCGTCGAACCCTTGCGGCGACTCCCGGGTCTTCCGGTAACTCGCCTTTTTCTATGAATCGCCGGATGTCCTCTATCCAGAACATCTCGGGATTTTTCTCTCGGTCCCATTCCTCGCCAGTCACTTGTTGGACCCTTAGCGGTGCTTCTTCGATGCTTGGTCGACTTAGCTCCTCTTTCTGACAGATTTTTACCAGGTGGTCCGGTACTCCTTCCAAGGCAATCTTGGACAATATGTCAGCTTCTATGTTATCGGTTCGAGATATATACTCTATTTCGTAGGCTCCGAACTCTTTTAGCATCTCAACCGCGCGTTCTCTATATAGAGTCATCCGGGCATTCTTTGCCTCGCATGTGCCTGAGATTTGCCCGACTACTAACTTAGAGTCAGTCTTGACTCGTAACCTCTCGACCCCTAAGGCCCTGGCGATTCGGAGGCCGTTTAACACAGCTTCGTACTCGGCCTCGTTGTTGGAGGCTTGGAACAGATAGCTCAGGGCATAATACAGTCGGAATCCTTCGGGGGTGATGAGCACAACACCTCCTCCGCAGTGCTGTCGACTTGATGCTCCGTCCGCATGCATTTCCCACCATTCGCCTAGGCAGCTCTCCACGGCGCGTTCCTTTTCTTCCTCACTCGCGGTGCATTCGACCAAAAAATCGGCCAAGGCCTGACCCTTTATAGAAGGCCGGGGCTGGTATTCAATCCCGTATTGGGTTAGTTCTACGGCCCATTTTACCAGGCGGCCGGATGACGATGGGTTTCGCAAAACTCTTCCGAGAGGCTGGTCTGTCAGTACTCGAACGGTGTGCGCTTGGAAGTAGGGCGCCAACTTGCGCACGGTAATCACCAACGCGTATACAATTTTTTCCAAGGCGGTATACCTTGACTCGGCAGCCTTCAGAGACCGGCTTACGTAGTAAACCGGGTGCTGGACTCGCTCTTCCTCTCGGACCAACACCGAACTCACCGCCTTGCAAGAGGCGGCTAAGTACAGAAACAAGGGCTCGCCCGCCTGGGGGGTAGACAATACCGGGGGTGTCGAGAGGTATTGTTTCAATTCTTCAAACGACTGCTGGCACTCCGGGGTCCAAGCGAATCCTTCCTTCTTCTTCATGGCTTCGAAGAAGGGCACGGTCTTATCTGCCGCCTTGCTTAGGAAGCGGCTAAGGGCGGCCAATCGGCCGGTCAGCCGTTGCAGGTCTTTTATAGTGCTGGGAGGCTGCATGTCGACGATGGCCTGTACTTTCTCAGGGTTAGGCTCGATACCTCGCTTGGTGACCATGTAACCCAGGAACTTTCCACCTTGCACGGCGAACGCGCATTTCTTAGGGTTCAGCCGGAGGTTGTACCTTAACATTACTTTGAAGCAGTCGGCCAAGTCTTCTGCGTGTTTGCTCTCCTCTCGGCTCTTGACGAGCATGTCGTCGACGTACGCGGCCATCGATTTTCCCAACAGGTGCTGAAACAATCGGGCCACCATTCGGGTATACGTGGCTCCGGCGTTCTTGAGGCCAAATGGCATGACTCGGTAACAATAAACTCCGTCCGGTGTCAGAAACGCGGTCTTTTCTTCGTCCGCCGAGTGCATGAATATCTTATGGTACCCCCTAAAGGCGTCCATAAAGCTCAACAGCGCCGACCCCGCCGTCTCGTCGACCAGTTGATCGATCCGAGGTAAGGGGAACGGATCTTTTGGGCAGGCCTTATTAAGGTCGGTGTAATCCACGCACATCCGCCACGCCGGGGGCTTGGGTACAAGGACCACATTCGCCAACCACTCCGGGTACTTAACTTCGCGGACGTGTCCGGCTGCGAGTAGCGTGCTCACTTCCTGCTTCACAAATTCTCTTTGGTCGTTGGCCAGGTATCGCTTCTTCTGCACAACCGGTCGATGCCCGGGATCCACAGCGAGTCTGTGCGATATTATCGATCGGTCGACGCCTGGCATGTCCTCCGGGCACCAGGCGAAGACCATCCGGTGTTCCCGGAGCACCTTTATAATTTCTTCCTTTACTTCCTCGGGGAGGCCGACTCCAATTCGGACTCGTCGGTCCGGCTGCGTGGAGTCGATCTCGACTTCTTCCAACTCGACGGCAGGCTCCGGACGTGGTATTATCGTCCTTTTTGGGGGCCTCTCGGTGATCTCATGGACCTGTATCTCGCGTTTGCCCATCCCCTTACATGCCTGTAGGTAGCAGTCGCGGGCGACCTTACGGTCACAGCGCACCGTGCCTATTCCGTTTGGCGTGAGGAATTTTAAACAAAGATGCTCAATTGAAATCAACGCTCCTAGATCCTCGAGACCCGGTCGGCCGAGTATAGCGTTATGCGAACAGGCCAGATTCACCACAATGAACTTCATGCTGAGTCTCTGTACGTCTGGGTAACTGCCGATCTCAACTGGAAGTGTGATCGATCCTTCCGCCTCCACCGAGTCCCCTGTGAAACCGGCGAGGGGAGTTTTGACAGGACTCAGCTGTTCCCGAGTCATTCCCATTTTGATGAAGGTTTCTAGGTACAGCACATTGACGCTGCTTCCGGTGTCTACCAGGATTCGTCGAACGACAACGCCATTGATGTCCATAGCTATAACCAACGCATCTCGATGCGGTGTTTCACCGGCTGGTAAATCTCGGTCGGTAAACACAATGGGCTCTCGACACACCTTTTTAGGGTTCTCCTCGCGCCAGTACACCGTTCCGACGTATAACTGGCGGGC
This sequence comes from Ipomoea nil, assembly GCF_001879475.1. Lineage (NCBI taxonomy): Eukaryota > Viridiplantae > Streptophyta > Magnoliopsida > Solanales > Convolvulaceae > Ipomoea > Ipomoea nil. Next base: position 1,252,125 of record NW_017619482.1, read on the forward strand.
CCAGGCTTTTCTGGTGTTCGTTGAGTCACCACCTTCCGGCCCGCCGACTATCATGTTGATAACCGGCTTCTGACGCCACTGAGCCTCCTCCTCTTCGGGAGGTCCAACTCAACCTTTGGCTGGTGGGTGCACCTTTCAGTAAAATGTATGCCTATCTCGGAGATAATGCGAGTACTCGGAACCTTTTTGGTATTCTCCCCCTCTGGGTGTTCAATCGTCTGTCCTTTTACAAGAATGGAAGAGCCTTTATATAGTGGCTCCTCCTCTACCGACTTGAAGGCCTTTAATGGCCGACTTCAAGGCTAATTAAGATACGGAGCCGTTGGACGCCATTACTCGGTCGACCAACGGCTCTCCCAGGCTTGTAACGGCCTGACCGAGTCCTGCTTTCAATGTCTTAACGGCTCCCTTTTAAACGAACCTCTTCAATGCTCTCAACGGCTCCTTGAGCCGAGTCCTTTCCTGGGCTTGGGCCTCGGTCGACTCCTTGTCTCGGCCTAAGCTCCTACTGGACTCCTCTTAGCAGCTCTGAACTGGGCCCCGTGCTTGGGCCTGGGCAGACTCCCGGACTCGGCCCAATTGCTCTTCGGGCTCCTCTCAACTCTGGCCCAGTTCTCCTATCTATTTTCTTTGGGCCCCTATCTCTTGGGCCGGGGTCCTCACCCCATCAATGATAATTCAAAAGTATCATCGCTTTAAGAAATTGCAAAACATAATTTTAACTAATTTTGTAAATTTGGTTACTTACAAATATTTTAATATTAGACATAAGTTTCGCGCGATGCGCGTACAAAATGCTAGTATGTATTATAATTATACAAAAGGGCCAAACCCAGTAATCACGTATTGCCCTATTGGCCCTATTCGCCTAAACCAAACCAGTAAACCCTCTGTCTCTCAATCGCTCAAAGACTCGGAACCTTAAATGCAGGCGCAACCGCAGCCCTCTCTGCCTCCCTCTGTCTCTCAATCGCAATCGCGGGCTCGCAGCCCTCTCTCGAAGACTCGAACTGATGGCTCGTCCTTAATCGCGAACCGTAAATCGCAGGTCGCCGCTCACCGCCTCACGCCGGAGTCGAGTCGCCGGTCGCCGGAGTCGCCGGAGTCGCCGTTCGCCGGAGTCCATAAATCCAGGTCTCCAGAATTTCAATAATCAAATATTCAAGGTAATTTCTAATTTTATATAATTCTATTTGTTCACTTTAAATTTTGTATTTAAAAAAATCATATGAATTACTGCTTTTAAGGGTGTGAAACCTTTCCTTCGTCTTTCAAACAAATAAACGATTTCATCGCCTTCCCTTCCCATCGTTCGTAACTGTAACAAAAAAGATAACTCAACACCAAGTTGGTATCCACTTCTTACGAAGTGCCTTCGTAAGAAGTGCTCGAGTTCGACTCTCGAGGCATATTTATATGTCGAAGATTCCAGTCCTGTCGAAGGCTAAGTCCCTGATATAGCTCAGTTGACTAGTTTCAGTCTAGTGCCAATTCAAAGGAGAAGGCCCACAAACCTAAGATCCCAAACTGAAGGTGGAACAGGTCCCAAAGCGAACAACAAAGTTGGATGGAAAGACAGATAGCAAAAGCATAAGACGAAGCAATAAGTATAGTTGGCTTAAGTCGACCAAAAGTCGTTGCTTGCCTATTTCAGTAGGAAATTTGAACAGCTTCGCCTTCTTTGAACCTGAGAAAGCAGCTTTGCTTTTGAATCTTAGACTTCAACCACTGGCACTGGCTCACCGCCTACGGCCACTTTACAGTAGCTTCCTAGGGACTCTCTTTCTTCCATAGAGAAGGAACTTATCCTTAGACTTTTGGAGCTTTGGCTTTGGTTTGGACCTGTACTAGTCCGAGAAGTGAGAGCACCAGGTTGGAAGATGCTGGTTCGAGAGGACCCGGAAGAATGCTAGTAAGAAGGAGGCTAGTTTGCTAGGTTGTAGATCTTCTCCCTTATTCTAGTAGAGAGGAATCCCCTCAATAAAAATAATATCTTTCTCTACGCCGTCAAAAGCCTAATTGAGACAAATCAGCTCTTAGAGTTCTCCGGTCTTTGCTCTTGAAGATCCGCTCTTGAGAACCTCTATCTCTTTCTTCAAAGCCTCATTCGAAGCCAGTCAGTCAGTCTTAGAGTATATTACCCGCAAGTTCATCTTCTTTGATAGTATTAATATCCTATCCTGTCTATAATAGTTTATTAGACAGCCTCAGCAATCCAAGTTCAGCTGGTTCTCAAACTTCAGAGGTAACCTTACTTGGTAGAGCTCAATCCCAAAATCAGCAGCAAGGTGGAAATTTCTATCAACGGAAAAATTAGTCTTGGCTAAGCCTTAGGCTAGTGAGTCCAAAGAGGCAGAGTCCAAGCAAGGCAATCTTAATTGGCATACTTCACTAAATCAGTCTAAGCCGGAAAGCTGGCAAAGTCTAGCTGCGTATTTCCTTAAGTCAAAAAGTCAAGCGGGTCGGCGTATAATTAGGGGTTGGAGGCTGTTTCGGGCTTGTATTCTTACTGAGCGAGAGTTGGACTCAGGGCTCTTTCTCGTCAAAGCAACTTTATTGATGAATATATATATTCAATCCATCCAGCCAATAGGTATACTGCACAGCAACCTACTCTCGATGACAAAATGAAAGCATAAGCAAGAAGTTTTAGCAAAGGACTTGGGTAAATCATCATTTCCTTTCTGTGCTAGGAAGACTTTCATTCGCAGTCGTAAGGCCGACATGTCTTCATCCCGAAATAAGTTGATGCGGAATCTCGTCTCTTTGAAAGGTAACTTGAATTAGCAGTCGGACTGTGAACCATTTTCACTCGTTAGACCTCCCAATATAATTGATTTGAAGGACCGACGGAGCGCTAACTAGGAAGTCTTTACCGAGAGGCGTAGCAGAACACTAACCCAATCTCGAATAGAAAGAACGAAAAAAAACTACAAATCAATTGAAATAAACTGTGTTGTATCTGTGATTATGTGTTAGTGTTACTGACTTAGTGTGTTAGTTCATAACTTCAATACGAATATGTTAGTTCATAACTCTGTGTTATTAACTCTGGTTAATTCATATAATATGTTAGTTCATTCTAGAATATGTTTAAGTAATTTAGTTTATTGAATTAAGTACACACTAATTCACAATGTTAGTTTATTCACTGTTAGTTTATTTCAGCACACACTAATGTTAGTTTTTTTTTTTTTTTGAAAGGACACTAATGTTAGTTTATTAAATGTTAGTTTATTAAGTACATACTAATGTTAGTTCATTCACTGTTTCATTATTTCACCTTTTAATTTTTAGTATTAAATTCTTTTTTTAATTTTAGATTGGCAGTATGTGGAAGCATGCTTATTTTTATTTTTTTTTTTAATAATGAACTATGGCAGATAAGTAGATTGGCAGTAAGCAGTATGGTTGTATGGGCGTATGGCTATGACTTGTGAATTTTGAAGACCATGAAGTTCATATTGTTTGTTTATTTAGTATGTTTTGTGAAGACTATGAAGTTCATGGTAAGTTAGATAACCATTTATTAGTATAAACCATTTATTGTGAAGACTATGAAGCATGAAAATATGAAATTATGAAGTTCACTCTCGGTTTTTCGGTTACCGAAATAACCGACCAAAACCGACATAATCGGTTTCAGTCGGTTATATGTGTATGTTCGGTCAGTTACATAGGTTAAAAAAACACCGTTATTTTTTCGGTTATCGGTCGGTTATTAACCGTAACCGACCGATGCTCACCCCTAGGTAGTGGTCTGTAGTTTCCCGTTCGGGAGAGTCAGAACTGATAAGGGGAGGGGTAGGAGTGGTCTAGATCGGGTATATGGAATGGGCTCAGTATATTTGGCTTAGTTATATGTAAATAACTTAAATAGGCAAATTATTGTGTGGACCATGGTCCACGTAGTGTTGTATGGACCATAAAAGAAAATATATTTTTAATGTTACTAAAAGTACATTATTTGTGTACTGAATGTACATTATATAAAATAATGTACTTTTAGTTTTTAAATAATGTACTTTTCATGAATACAAGTACATTTTAATATACTAAAAGTACATTATTTGTGTACTAAATGTACATTATTTTATTGTATACAAATATGGTCCATACAATAATGATTTGACTTAAATAGAGTTGGGCTGCAGTTGGCCCTTTTCTTTTTTTCTTTTATTTTTGAGAATTTTTGAGATAACCCTTAGCTAGGCTAATACACTATGATATATATTGTTTGTTTGTGTGTGTGTGTGTGTGTACATATATATATATATATATATATATATATATATTATATATTATATATATATATAATATATATATATATATTATATATTATTATATATGTACATGACATGTTTATGTATAATTGTAATTGTTATAAATATTAATTAATTTTTTTAGGAGAGTTATATTCTAACCATTGTTAATTTGTTTGTTTATTTTGTAATTGGTTGTGTGCATATGTTGGTTATTTGTGTGTCCTCATTTGTCTAAATTTATTTTTATGTCCTTTTCCCTTTCAGAGAATAATAATTTTTCAATCATATGAGAAAAATAATCTTATTATACTGTATAAGTCTTATCCGTGCATCGCACGGGTACAATACTAGTTTAGTAAATATTTCGACGGAATTAACGACAAAATTTATTCCGTCACGATTTATTTTTTAAATTTTATTTCTCCCCACTCTTTAAACAGCGTCTCATTAGGGAATTTATTTTTTAATTTTTTTTTTGTTTATTTTATTTTATTTTATTTTTTAATTAACGAGGGAATTTATTTTATTTCAGCCCTTATTTACTAAAATTAATAAAAGAAGCTGAGACTCCAAATGAGACAGAGACGCTTCCCCATTCAGCCTAATTCAATTCTGCGGATTGAAGCTTCCGCCGACCGCTGACCACGACTGCCAACCACGACCAGCCCTGTCACAGCCGGCAGCCCACTCACCAGCGTTCAACAGCCACCGTAACAGCAGGTCAGGCAGCGTCTGAAATTAGTGATAACGCTGTTTTTCCTTTCCTTTTTTTTCCCCCAAATTATGTGTGTTTTTGCTTTGCTTTCCTGTTGCTTTATAAAAAATGTGGTTGCTATTGTTATGATTTTGATGTGCTTCACTGGTGAAAGCAGAAGATATTGATGTTTTTTTATGCCTTTTCAAATTGCATTCTTATCTAACTGCTCATGTGGTTGACTGTAGAACAAAACACACACACCTTAAGTCTAGTTTGATTATTTGTTGTTTGATTTATTGTTGTTGTTTGATTTGTTGAATGTTCAGTCTTCACTGATCTTTAATAAAGACTTAACTAGTTATAGTTTAAGAATATAAATTTATAATAAACTAATTAATATGAGTTAATTATCATGTAAATAATAAAAGTCGTTACAAGTATAGATTTATAGAATAGATACTATCTTATAAAGAATTACAAGTGTTTATGAAAAATATAATTAATATGAAGTTTGAGAAAAAGAAAAAGAAAACACATGTATACAGGGTAATAATAAAATCAAATTAAAGTGAAAGTAATGAAGAAGACTGCGGAATGGTTTATTCAAATGGTAGTCTACAGTCTAACAGATGAGCAGGGAAACTTTTCACATATTTGTTAAGGTCAAACACGGGGAGATGTCTCTCCATTTTATGATTTACAAAAATTGTATAAGGCAGGGAAACTTTCATTTGGTAAACTGAGACATCATATTTATGAAAATCACAAGGATGAAAAGTAAATAATTTGCATCTTTAATTCTTTATAACTGGTAGCTAGTCTGTGACAATTCTTGATATGAAATTATGAATATCTCACACCGGATTACAAATGGAAGAGATGGATTTATTCACTTTATGCACTTGAATCTATATAGAGTCATCCGGGCATTCTTTGCCTCGCATGTGCCTGAGATTTGCCCGACTACTAACTTAGAGTCAGTCTGACTCGTAACCTCTCGACCCTAAGGCCCTGGCGATTCGGAGGCCGTTTAACACAGCTTCGTACTCGGCCTCGTTGTTGGAGGCTTGGAACAGATAGCTCAGGGCATAATACAGTCGGAATCCTTCGGGGTGATGAGCACAACACCTCCTCCGCAGTGCTGTCGACTTGATGCTCCGTCCGCATGCATTTCCCACCATTCGCCTAGGCAGCTCTCCACGGCGCGTTCCTTTTCTTCCTCACTCGCGGTGCATTCGACCAAAAAATCGGCCAAGGCCTGACCCTTTATAGAAGGCCGGGGCTGGTATTCAATCCCGTATTGGGTTAGTTCTACGGCCCATTTTACCAGATGACGATTAATGTTTGTTGCTGGTCTGTCAGTACTCGAACGGTGTGCGCTTGGAAGTAGGGCGCCAACTTGCGCACGGTAATCACCAACGCGTATACAATTTTTTCCAAGGCGGTATACCTTGACTCGGCAGCCTTCAGAGACCGGCTTACGTAGTAAACCGGGTGCTGGACTCGCTCTTCCTCTCGGACCAACACCGAACTCACCGCCTTGCAAGAGGCGGCTAAGTACAGAAACAAGGGCTCGCCCGCCTGGGGGGTAGACAATACCGGGGTGTCGAGAGGTATTGTTTCAATTCTTCAAACGACTGCTGGCACTCCGGGGTCCAAGCGAATCCTTCCTTCTTCTTCATGGCTTCGAAGAAGGGCACGGTCTTATCTGCCGCCTTGCTTAGGAAGCGGCTAAGGGCGGCCAATCGGCCGGTCAGCCGTTGCAGGTCTTTATAGTGCTGGGAGGCTGCATGTCGACGATGGCCTGTACTTTCTCAGGGTTAGGCTCGATACCTCGCTTGGTGACCATGTAACCCAGGAACTTTCCACCTTGCACGGCGAACGCGCATTTCTTAGGGTTCAGCCGGAGGTTGTACCTTAACATTACTTTGAAGCAGTCGGCCAAGTCTTCTGCGTGTTTGCTCTCCTCTCGGCTCTTGACGAGCATGTCGTCGACGTACGCGGCCATCGATTTTCCCAACAGGTGCTGAAACAATCGGGCCACCATTCGGGTATACGTGGCTCCGGCGTTCTTGAGGCCAAATGGCATGACTCGGTAACAATAAACTCCGTCCGGTGTCAGAAACGCGGTCTTTTCTTCGTCCGCCGAGTGCATGAATATCTTATGGTACCCCCTAAAGGCGTCCATAAAGCTCAACAGCGCCGACCCCGCCGTCTCGTCGACCAGTTGATCGATCCGAGGTAAGGGGAACGGATCTTTTGGGCAGGCCTTATTAAGGTCGGTGTAATCCACGCACATCCGCCACGCCGGGGGCTTGGGTACAAGGACCACATTCGCCAACCACTCCGGGTACTTAACTTCGCGGACGTGTCCGGCTGCGAGTAGCGTGCTCACTTCCTTCTTCACAAATTCTCTTTGGTCGTTGGCCAGGGTATCGCTTCTTCTGCACAACCGGTCGATGCCCGGGATCCACAGCGAGTCTGTGCGATATTATCGATCGGTCGACGCCTGGCATGTCCTCCGGGCACCAGGCGAAGACCATCCGGTGTTCCCGGAGCACCTTTATAATTTCTTCCTTTACTTCTCGGGGAGGCCGACTCCAATTCGGACTCGTCGGTCCGGCTGCGTGGAGTCGATCTCGACTTCTTCCAACTCGACGGCAGGCTCCGGACGTGGTATTATCGTCCTTTTTGGGGCCTCTCGGTGATCTCATGGACCTGTATCTCGCGTTTGCCCATCCCTTACATGCCTGTAGGTAGCAGTCGCGGGCGACCTTACGGTCACAGCGCACCGTGCCTATTCCGTTTGGCGTGAGGAATTTTAAACAAAGATGCTCAATTGAAATCAACGCTCCTAGATCCTCGAGACCCGGTCGGCCGAGTATAGCGTTATGCGAACAGGCCAGATTCACCACAATGAACTTCATGCTGAGTCTCTGTACGTCTGGGTAACTGCCGATCTCAACTGGAAGTGTGATCGATCCTTCCGCCTCCACCGAGTCCCCTGTGAAACCGGCGAGGGGAGTTTTGACAGGACTCAGCTGTTCCCGAGTCATTCCCATTTTGATGAAGGTTTCTAGTACAGCACATTGACGCTGCTTCCGGTGTCTACCAGGATTCGTCGAACGACAACGCCATTGATGTCCATAGCTATAACCAACGCATCTCGATGCGGTGTTTCACCGGCTGGTAAATCTCGGTCGGTAAACACAATGGGCTCTCGACACACCTTTTTAGGGTTCTCCTCGCGCCAGTACACCGTTCCGACGTATAACTGGCGGGCCCAGGCTTTTCTGGTGTTCGTTGAGTCACCACCTTCCGGCCGCCGACTATCATGTTGATAACCGGCTTCTGACGCCACTGAGCCTCCTCCTCTTCGG